>NC_091358.1:17586656-17666656 GCF_038502225.1 Cherax quadricarinatus | reverse complement strand
TATCAATAATTAATAATCTTGAGGTTAATGATGGGCTTGGGTAAAGCGATCGCAGGTCACCTAGTTTCAATATATCATGGAATTACCCAGATAACTGCAATCAAGTCTCTGTCCCAGACTTCCGCTATTGTTTATCCGCTTGGATAAACAATAGATTAAAACATCTCATTGGTCGAAAGAGAGACATATATAGGCGTATCAAAAGAGTGGATGGGCAAATAAGAAATCGATATATTCAATTAAAGAGAGACGTATAAAAAGGAATAAGAAAAACAAAAAGGGATTTTGAGGCTATAGTCGCAGGAGATTCGAAGAGTAACGCAGAAGGGTTCTTTCTGACTCACGAAATCGTAATGACACGATTGCAAACAACCCATACCACGAGCGGGAATAGAACCCGCGATCAGAGAGTCTCAGAACTCCAGACCGTCGCGTTAGCCACTGGACCAGCTAGCCACAATAAGATTCGTTCAACTAGGTATATTTCTACACCATAGGAAGGTTAGCATAGGCACCACTGTGACCACAAATGCAAGTTTTTACAGATGAATCTCCAGCTAGCGTGGCCGTGACGAACTCTAGCTCAAGTCCCCTCAAAGCCGTCAACATGACTCACGAAATCGTAAGTCGCGTTAGCCACTGGACCAGCTAGCCACAATCTTATTAGCTTGTTGGTCCAGTGGCTAACGCGACTCTCTGATCGCGGGTTCTATCCCCGTCCGTGGTATGGTTTGGTTCTTTCTGGTATACAGAAGTAGGATTAGGGACAAGATAGGCCCAGATACGTCAGATCACTGACAGTGATGAGGAACTGTGTGAAATTTTCAACACTTCCTCTTTGTAGGACAAGACGATAAACTGTGCACGATTGGAGTAACTAGCGACATGGTCCTCAGACAAATAGAGAAATTTAAACCTTACAAATCCCCAGGCATTTATGTACTCTTTGCAAGGGTTTTAAAGGAATGTAAAGAGGAACTTAGCATACCTTTGGCTAAACTTTTCATTATATCACTACAAACATATCACTACAAAATGTAATACCCACTTACAAGGCAGATGAGAGGTCCTTAGCAATTCGCAGCCATCTTGAAAGGCATAAATTGATTAACGAATCTCAGCGGTTTTACAAAGAGGTGTTCCTGTCTTATGAATTTACTAACTTTTTTCACTAAAGTATTTGAGGAGGTAGATCATGGTATAGAATATGATATTGTGTACATGGACTTCAGTAAGGCTTTCGATAGAGTTCCACATCAAAGGCTATCGAGGAAACTTAAGGCACACGGAAAAGGAGGAGAAAGTTTTCCTGAGTAGAGACGTGGTTGACAAATAAGCAGCAGAGAGTTTACATAAATGGGGAAAAATCAGAATGGGGGCACGTCACAAGCGGTGTTCCACAGGGGATCAGTGCTGGGCCCCTTGTTGTTCACAATTTACATA
This sequence comes from Cherax quadricarinatus, assembly GCF_038502225.1. Taxonomy (NCBI): domain Eukaryota; kingdom Metazoa; phylum Arthropoda; class Malacostraca; order Decapoda; family Parastacidae; genus Cherax; species Cherax quadricarinatus. The sequence continues at coordinate 17,665,213 of NC_091358.1, read as the reverse complement.
AACGACCTGAATGAGGGAATAAATAACGACATAAGCAAATTTGCTGATGACACCAAAATAAGCCGTCCAATTCATTCTAATGAAACCATACCACGGGCAGGGATAGAACCCGCGATCAAAGTCTCAAAACTCCAGACCGTCGCGTTAGAGCACTCCAGAATGATATGAACAGACTGATGCAGTGGTCGAAGAAGTGGCAGATGCAGTTTAATACAGATAAATGCAAAGTTCTAGATGTTGGACAGGAAAATAACCATGCCACATATAAACTAAATAATGTAGTTCTTAATATTACTGATTGCAAAAAGGGTTTAGGAGTTCTGGTTAGCAGTAATCTGAAACCAAGACAACAGCTCAAAAGTGTTCGCAATAAAGTTAACAGAATCCTTGGCTTCATAACAAGAAGTATAAATAATAGAAGTCCTCAGGTTGTTCTTCAACTCTATATATCCTTTGTTAGGCCTCATTTAGATTATGCTGCACAGTTTTGGTCACCGTATTACAGAATGGATATAAATGCACTGGAAAACGTACAAAGGAGGATGACATAGTTGATCCCATGTATCAGAAATCTTCCTTGTGAGGATAGACTGGGGTATATGATTGAGGTGTATAAATGAAAAGCAGGAATAAACAAATGGGATGTAAATAGCGTGCTAAAAATATCTAGCCCAGACAGGTCTCGCAGCAATGGCTTTAAGTTGGAAAAATTCAGATTCAGGAAGGATATAGGAAAGCACTGGTTTGGTAATAGAGTTGTGGATGAGTGGAACAAACTCCCGAGTACCGTCATAGAAGCTAAGACGTTGTGTAGTTTTATAAATAGGTTAGATAAGTACATGAGTGGGTGGGTGTGAGTTGAACCCAACTAGCTGGTACTACTAGTTCAGATGCTGTACTCCTTCTTTATGTGAATGTGACCTGACCTAACAAGATTAGGGCGTTGGCTTAAGCCGGTAGGAGAATTGGACCTGCCTCACATGGGTCAGTAGGCCTGCTGCAGTGTCCCTTCTGTGCAAGAATGGTATACAATACCGACAAGATGAAATTAAGACACATGTGCAACATCTGGGTATCTATATTGTAGACGTTTCGCCATCCAGTGGCTTTATCAATACAAATTCCAGGACATAACTTGAAGATAGTAGAACTATGTACAGAAGTGTTCCTTCTTTCTTATGTTCTATGTTCTTGTCACTGACAGTGATAAGGAAGTGTGTGAACTTTTCAACACTTCTCAGTTTTTACTCAGGAAGATACTAGTGAAATTCCAGTAATAATAAATTGTGTAGAACAGGACGATAATAAACTATGCACGATTGGGGTAACTAGTGACATGGTCCTCAGACAAACAGAGAAATTAAAACCTAACAAATCCCCAGACCTTGATAAACTGTTTTGGAAAGATTTTAAAGGAATGTAAAGAGGAACTTAGAATACTTTTGTCTAATCTTTTCAGTATATCACTACAAATTAGCATAGTGCCAGACAAATAGAAAATGGCAAATGTTATACGTACCTATTTACAAGGTAGGTGACAGGTCCTTAGCTTCGAGTGTTAGTTTGAGCTGTTTGGCTCGTGCAACTAGGTCAGATGCTGTGCTCCTTCTGTAAGTGAATGTTACCTGGCCTGACTAGGTTAGGGCGTTGGCTTAAGCCAGAAGAATCTTATTTCTTGGGTGACATTGAAAATTGGTTGGGCAAATATTTTGTTAGTGGGATGGATTGTAAAGGACCTGCCTAGTATGGGCCAGTAGGCCTGCTGCAGTGCTACTTCTTTCTTATGTTTTTAATTTATCCTGCTTAATTCTATTGTACCACATTTCATTTTCTCCCCACAGAAACCTATGCCAATAACAATTTCTAGGTTAAAGCCCTAACAGCTCCGTCCACTTCATTGGCTAGTGCCCCCACACCAGTTCTAGATAAGTAAACCCCATCCCTGGCACACATGTTATTTCTGTCTCAGAAGAGGTCCCAGGTGTCTATAAATGGTATTGCAAGTCCTTACATTGTCCAGCAAGTAATTGACACTAATTTCCCTAAACAACCATTCATTTCTAACTCGAGTCCTTGGTAAAATGCTACATATCACAGTGTGCTCTCATTTCTTCCTAATTATCTCTCTTGCTGACTTATTTCTGCTACTCAGGTCCTCACTCCTATGTCTGCCAACATCGTTACCTCCTACAATGAGACAGATAATAGAATTGTAAAGTAAAAGGACACAAGTGCAACTAATGTGACATTTATTGTGGCAACGTTTCGCTCTCCAGGATCTTTATCAAGCCATGGCTTGATAAAGCTCCTGGAGAGCGAAAAGTTGCCACAATAAATGTCACATTAGTTGCACTTGTGTCCTTTTACTTTACATATTGTCGGTAATTCTACCAACTTTATTACAGATAACAGAATTGTTCCTTGTGAGGGAAAAGTTGTAGATGAATGGTTCACAGAACCGACACGTTGATAAATTAGACACATGTGCAACTCTTGGGTATCTTTATTGAGGAAACGTTTCGCCACACAGTGGCTTCATCAATCCATACACAGGAGAAGCTTGAAGAATGAGGTAATCAGTCCCTCATTCTACTCCTATTCTTAAAGATTCTCCTTTGTATGGACTGATGAAGCCACTGTGTGGCGAAACGTTTCCTCAATAAAGATACCCAAGAGATGCATATGTGTCTAATTTAACAATGTGTCGGTTCTGTGAACCATTCATCTACAAAGTAATCACTTGACTCACAGTTCCCAGCACAACTGTAAGTAAAAGCCTCTGCTCCTATTCTAGTGGATATTGGTTGAAAGCTTCACTTTTGACCAATAATAAACTTAGTCCTTTCAGTTTTAAGCTCCACATGAGACTTTTAGATAATCACCACCTTATTTAAGTATTTTGCACTTATCATGGAGAGTGATTTCTTAAGCAGTGGGTAACCTGTCTCTCTTTCCAGCTTGGAATGACAGATCGGGTCACCTGCCAACCAACGAGAAGTGTTGAAGGAGACGGACTGAAAACGGTCTTGGGACGTCACCTATAATCTACCTACCTGATATTGTACAGGACACTACCCCTCATCTTTGCAGTGGTAAAGAACCTGCGTTCCTGTCATCTGGACTGACTATTCAAGGCTATAGACTCTGTGAAGAACTAGTCGTTGGGTTGTCACTCAACACCTGTGACCCCCCCCCCCACATCATCAGTAACGGCTACAATTTCTACAAGACGGTGTCAACCTCAACCAGACACCCCAGTATAACTGTACATATTAGCGTTGAATTCAAATGTCATTTTTCCATTTCATTTTTCATTTTTCTTTCAAGTAGGATACACCTTCATATTTCAATGTTTTATCTTTGCTTTAATAAATAATAAAGTGTTTATCTTTGTGAATTATTATTTCTTTTTCTATTCATTAATTTTCCTGAGGAGGAGCCAGCCTTGGTAATACTGTCTGAAGTTGTTTACTTTCCTTTTACCTACCATGATGTACAGACGGCTAACAATATCCTTTATCCCTTCTCCAGGAAAACACACCCCTCTGCCTCCTCTTTCTGTTTCTAAGACCATGAACTTAACCTGTGTGTCATGATGTTCTCGACAGTCTTAGCAGGGATGGTTTTTCAGTGGGATGTCTAGGGTTGTTAATTTACATTCGTCTGTCAACACTAAGAAGGAACTGCTGCTCACCACAGCAGTTTCCTGGACCTTCCTTAGCTTCAACATCACACAAAACACCTCAGACTCGCACAAGTACCACGGTGCACAACTCACTAGCATACTACACATACTTCACACAGTGGATGTGAAGGCAGATAACCTCTAATCAATACCAGTCCACACAGTGCAGTGTATAGTTACAAACAGGGACAAACACCCATCCATTCCAAACAGCATCCAATCATTAGTCCGATCATTGACGCGGCTGTTCTCATTGACGTTGTCCTGGGGATAATCCATGCACATACCTTTCAGTCGTTGAATCTGTCTTCTAGCTTCCATTAACTCTGCCTCCAGCTGAAGATGCAGTTCCTCGTAATCGAGTAAACCCATCATCACACCTGGTCTTAATTATGTATTTTTTGTAAAATAGAAATATAGATATCATTTAAAATACATTTTTAGATTTATTTTGTAAATGTTGTTTTATCCAATCCTTATTGTGTCCCATTCATACCTAGGTTATGAGTGCTTTACGTAGTTCAGGTATTGAACATCATTAGTATGTTAATATAAACAATGGTGGCGATAATTTGAAATATTGTAGATGAATGGTTCAAAGAACCGTCACGTTGTTAAGTTCTCCGCTCATATGCCGTATTCTATTCAAGATTGATGGACTGGCCACATCGTCTCAAGGTTAAGGGAGTGATTACCTCATTCTCCTCCTGTTCTTCAAGTTTATCCTTTGTATGGACTGATGAAGCCACTGTGTGGCGAAACGTTTCCTCAATAAAGATACCCAAGAGTTGCACATGTGTCTAATTTAATAATTTGAAATATTATATGCTTTTTTCATTCAGATATTCCATATTTATCACTCATTTGTTGTAACGAGGAAATTAATGTAATACTCAAAAATTAATGAAACATTTATTAAAAACAAATGTTTAATTATTGTAGTGTTTCTTCCATCCACTTTTATTTTTAGGTAATGAAGTTACTTGATTATAAACGAGGTTTAGTTTCCTACTTAGGGTCTCAAACTCTTCCCTTGCCTGGTTTTGTAATTGTGTGAAGTTCTGCCTATGCCTGGCCTCTACACGTTCAAGAGCCCTTGTGGCTTAGCGCTTCTTTTTGATTATAATAATACACGTTCAAGATGTTAGCACAGATATATTTATTAGGTTAATGCATTCGCTGCCTGACCACGGTGGAGTGCGGTTGTGCTCGGCACCCCTCTGCTGTCTTCAGGCGAGCTCCCTCAGTACATCAACAACCATTGAGTAGTGAGGACGTGCGCTGCTCATTTTGGGATATCAAAATGGCTGAACATACAGTACGAAGAGTAAATACTATCTGCATAGAGCTGGTTCGTGGTACGTTAAGTGGAGATACGATGAACGTACTTCTCCCTAACATCATCAGGGACACATATGGTATCCCCAACGAGGAATTATATGGCGTCGCTCTTAATGGTTTGACAAGAATCTTCGTGAAATTTCTAAGAGCCGGCTTCTACACAAGAATTGTTGAGCAGTACCAGGAACAACGCATGAGTGTGAATTCAGCGATGGATGTTGTGTTACATGATGTTTCTAAGTACTTCACATGGGTGAAGGTACGGAATGTACCCTTCGAGGCCACGGCGTATGGCCTACAGGAGTTTTTTCGCAGTTATGGGACAGTGCATTCTGCAACCATGGGGGTATGGAGGGATGGTCCGTATGAAGGAATGCCGGAAGGTTCTTACACCCTTAAAATGTCTTTAACAAGGCCTATACCATCCTATGTAACGATGACCGGTTGTAGAACACAGGTTTATGTGTACTATGCGGGTCAGAGAAAAACATGTCGTCTGTGTAGCTCTTATGAGCACATGGCGGCCCAGTGTCCTAGGAGGCGGGCTCCTCGAATTCTGGAAACGCCGATTGTGATTCAACAGTCGTGTGATTTGGTGCCTGGCTCTGTTGCCTCGGGAGGCCGGAGGTCTGATCTCTGGAGCGAGGAGGTCGACCGGGAGGTGGCGGTGGCGGAGACGTGTGTCACTCTCCCAGGGGAGTCGGGGGAGTCGAAGGTGATATCTGAGGAGTCTTTTGTCCAGGAAGCTTCGACTCAGGAGGGTTTACTGGCAGATGTGATCAAGGACTTTTTGGATGGGGAGGAGCCCGGTGCAGAAGGTGCCCTCAGTTTATGTGAAGTTGGAGAGCTGGAGGGACAACAAATTGTGGAGAAAGACTTGAGTAAGAAAAGGCTGGAGCATGTGGTGGCCGTGGAGGTACACCAGGAGGATTCGTCTGAGGGTGAGATGTGTGTAAGTGGAAGTTCTAGGAAAAGAACTGCGGCATCAGAGATAGACGAGGTTATTACCCCGGGGCAGAGGCCGGGGAAGAAGTCATGGGCAGCGGTTGTGGAGCCGATGCCACATAGTGGTAGAGGTGCACCTGAGTTGCACAGTGGGAGAGGGAGGGGGGAGGTGACTGCACAGGATAACTCGAGTGGTAAGGGAATACGTAATGTGAAAAGTGCAGCGAGTAAATCCCAGCGGCATAGGGGAAAGCCGCCCCTTCTATAATTTTCAGAAGTGTCACGCTTAATGTTAATGGACTTAAGACTGAGGTTAAGAAAGTTTGGTTGGAGTGGTTTTTACGGCGGTTTGATGTAGACATTTGCTTTTTGCAAGAGCATAATCATAGGGCTGGTTGTGTGTTGAGGTTAAAAGGATATCGGATGTATGTTACCAGTGGTTTGCAATTGAAAGGTGGGGTAGCAGTGGCGATAAAGGAGACCAGCCCCTTGCGTGTCATCGGCTGGGAAGAGGGGTGGGGGGATGGGAGGGTCGTGAGGGTGGATTGTGTCTGGGGTGAGAGTCGAGCAAGTTTCGTAGGAATTTACATGACAGCAACTAGTAATACCAGGGTAAAAGTAGATTTTGTCAGGGAGGTACTGATGTATCACTTGAGAGGTTTGCCTGCTATAACAGTAATTGGAGGTGATTGGAATTGTGTGATTCGGAGTGGTGATGTCGAACCGAGAGGGGCGGGTTGTGTGTTGAGTGTTCTGAGGGATGTATTGCGAGATATTGGGGTTGTAGATGTGGTGGGGAGGGGGGGATACCTAGTGGAGCACACGTTCGTCCGTAGGGGATATGAAGCGCGATTGGACAGAATCTACATTAAGCAGGGAATAGACGTTGTGAGGGTGCAAACCCTTGACGTGGGGTTTTCTGATCACAGGGCGGTAATAGCAGATTTGATGTGGGATGGAGTGGTGCGTATTTATTCTGGGTACTGGAAATTAAATGTAAGGCTTCTTAAGGAGGAGGGGGAGGGGCCTTTTTTCAGTGATTGGTGGTTGCCTTTTTGGGAGGCTAGGGACAGGGAGATAGATCTGTTAGATTGGTGGGAAATGCAGGCCAAACCTGGAATAGCGAATTTTTTTAAGGTAAGGGGACGAGAAGAGGCGAGGTGGCGTTTTGGGTTGCAAAATTATCTGGAGGGACAGTTGCAAGATTGTTATGTTGGGGGAGGTGGTAGGAGGGATGAAATGGACAGTCTGCGGAGTAGAATCACTGAATTACACAATGATAGGTTTGATGCAATTAGGGTTAGGGCGGGGTTAGAGGATGTTTTGTGGGGTGATAAGCCGTCTGGGTATGTTTTACGTAAATTTAGGGATCGACAGAGTGTAACCACCATTCTACAATTGGAGACAAGCCCTGGGGTGGGAGGGTATCCAGTGGGTCGAGTCCTATCCAATACGGAAAGTATGAGTCTTTATGCAGATAGTTGGTTTAGGGAGAAATGGAGTTGGAGGGAGGGGGGTTCCTGGGAGGGTATTTTTGAAGGGGGGTTCCATAGCGTTTTAAGTGAGCAGGATAGAGTGGGGTTGGAGGTTGGTATAAGTGAGGTTGAGGTGGAAGAGGCAGTTTTCGGGATGAGTACCGGGAAAACACCAGGGATAGACGGTATACCAAATGATTTTTATAGAGCACATTGGGGGTGTATTAGGCAGTGTTTTGTTAGGCTATTGGACCATATGTTAACTAGTGGGAAGTTGGGCACATCGCAAAGTACGGGTGTCATAGTTTTGGTGCCAAAGAAGAGGGGGGGTAGAGAGTTGAGTGCTTACCGTGCAATATCTTTGATGTGCGCGGATTACAAGGTTTTTGCGAAAATTTTGGGTAATAGACTGAAGAAGGTCATGGGGTCGGTGATACATGGGGGACAGTTTGGTATCCCGGGGAGGAGTATGCGGGTAGGTCATGGTCGTATTCGGGATTTTCTTGAGGGTAGTAATAAGGGAGGTATTCTAGGTCTGGATTGGGAGAAAGCTTATGATTATGTGGATAGGGAATTTTTGATTGAGAGTATGGTGAGAATGGGTTTTGGAGGGAGGGTGGTTGGATGGGTGAGGACTTTGTATGAGAATGCATCAATGAGAGTACAGGTAAATGGGAGGTTGGGTAGTTCTGTAAGCATGGGGAGGGGTTTAAGGCAGGGGTGTCCACTCTCCCAAATACTCTTTGCATGTATGCAGAATCCTTTCTATGTTCTGGTTGATGGTGGGATGGGAAGGATGGGGGAGAGTGGAGGATATTGTGGGAATATTGTTGGTTATGTAGATGATACAACTGTTTTACTTAATGAGATAGAAGATTTAAGAAAAGTGGGAAGGGTAATTGAGATTTTTGGGAATGCTACTGGGATGAGAGTTAATAAGCAGAAATCACGGTTGCTGGAGGTAGGCGCTTGGGTAGGAGGGACCTTGGGGGAGGAGTTTGGTTGGATAACTGTAGATAGGCTAAAGATTTGTGGGATTTTGTTTTTGGCAGATGCACAGGAGAGCAGGAGGGTTAATTCAGAAATGGTAATGGACAGAGCTTTGAGTAGGCTCAGGAGTTTAAGGGCCGGGGATGTAACCTTGCATCAAAGGGTTGTGGTGGTAAATACGCTGATTTATAGTAAGGTGTGGGGAGTGGCGGAAATTTACCCATTACGAAGTCAGGATATTATGGAAATGCAAAGAAGAGTCTTAAGGTATGTGTGGGGTTATGGGAGGGCGTGGTTGGGCAAAGATGTAGTAATGACTGCGGTAAGGCAGGGAGGACTGGGATTGATTGCATTAGGGTCTAGGGTGAAGGCGCTATATGTGAAGCAGAGGTATATTCGGGCAGCGGGGGAAAGGGGTCTTCGGGTGGGGGAGGTGATGGGGGATATCCGCAAATGGTGGGGTGGCAGGGACTTAGTGGAGTGTGAAGATATGTTGCGGTTTATGTTAAAGGTATGCAATGTTAAAAAACTCAAGGTAAAACGGTTAGTGGGTGTGGGTCGTCGTCAGGAATTAATGCAAGGGATGGCAGTTTATCCCACATATGATTGGAGAGTGATATGGGTGGAATTTAGTAAATTAAGAATACCGGCAAGAGCGAGGGAATTAGTATATAGATTTCTTATGGGGACGTTAGCATCGAAAGAGGTGCTAAGACGAATGGGTTTTGTGAGAGAGGCGTCATGCGGTTTTTGTGGGGAAGTTGAAACGGCTTTTCATGTAGTATATTTTTGTTCTGCATTGGAGGTGGTAAGATTGTGGTTGAAGAGGGTTTTCTTTTTATTGGGGGGGGACAGATATCACCCCTTAGGGCTTTAATGTTAGATATGGGAGGGGTACCCAAAGAGGTGGGAAGGGCTATCAGATACGTAATAGTTGATTACTTGTATGTTTCTTGGGGGATGAGGGAGGTGGAGGGGAACATTAGGATAAAAGCGTTGGCGGCGAGTTTTTATAGGACAGCATGTAGGAACAAACAATTATATGGGGGAAGGTGGGTAATTAGTTTTCCGGAGGGTTATCGTGGACTTACTGTTGAACGTCTACTCCGTTTGGGTATGGGGTGAGAGGCAAGGGGTTGGTCTCTTCAGTGGTGCGTCCTCTTTGAGTGATTGGAAGCCTGATGAGGAAGGTTGATTGGTTTGCAAGGTGGTTGATGTGGGTAAAGTTTATTTGTAGGGAGCCGTTGGGGGCTCCGGAGTATGTAGACCTTATGAATTTGTAAAATCACAGAGTCAAAAGTTGTATGTGATTTTCGATTTTTTCTCTTATTGTCATAAGAACCATTTGATATAGGAGGTTTATATTTATATAATATTGTGAGGTTATGTTTTATATATTTTCAATCTGATGATAGATTTAGCCTTGTCATCCGTCTCTTTTTATCGTATTGAATGGGTACTTTATGCACTATGTACGAAAATATATAAGTATTTGATGGGGTTTATATATACCCTTATTTTGTATGGAAGGTCCTATTATATATTGAGTGTTAATCGGTAACATTAACTTTGTGTATGTGTAGGTGTGTTTGTGGGAACCAATGTCTTAGGTATAGTTCTATCATTGAATGTAATATTTTTAGTTTATTTGCAGACAAGTCATTTAGCGATTTATTTCTATGTATGATTCAGTTTGTTCTTATGAATAAGTGCACATACACGTATGTGTGTATATGCATGCGTATATGTATACATATATATATGATTGAAGGACTCGTTCCTACATGTCTTATAATGACCCTGACTTTTTTGTTTGGAAGTTGGTTGGTTGGGTTATTTTAGTAGAATTTGTTTATCAATGACCATTCATTAGGGAAATTAATGTATGTTATTTAGAATGGGAACTGTACATACGGAGGGGGGGGGCGGGTAGAAGTGTCAGCTGTGTCTGCACTGGCAATAATGAGTATTGTAAAGGAGGGTTTGAAGGTTATGTATATGGTTGTGGGTTATGTATATGGTTGTGGGTTATGTATATGGTCGTGGGTTATGTATATGGTCGTGGCTTATGTGTATGCTTGTAATATGGCCATGATATATGGTGTTCTAAATGTATCGGGATTGTGTTTTAGAGGTTTTGTAATATCTAGTATGGTTTTTATTTTACTCTTATACTTACTATATTTGTTCTATGTTTTAATAAAAATATACAAAAAAAAAAAAGATCTGTAAAGTCTTATGTTAATTATTAAAGGATTTTTATATATTTTGATTCCTTTTTCAATACATGCAAAACCAAAAATAAATAACACCAGGTTTCAATTTCAAGTCATGTAGTTCTCTGTTAGTTATTTAATATAACCAAATATGTCCATAGCACCATTGAATGCGCAATGCATTAGTTTATATGACATTCTTTTGTATATAAAATTTCATACACAATATGAATAAGACTGTCAGGTTTGGTTATATATTTATTTGGTGTTTAAGGTATGTTCCGATAGTTCTGTGTTTGGTTATATATATTGTTGTCTTACATAAAGTTTTCACGGTTCTTGTTTTAAAATCAATTTTGTATATCACACATCTATACTGTGTTTTAGTCAATTATGTATAACATACATGTATACTGTGTTTTTTAAATAAAAAAAAAAAAAATACTAACCCATCAGAGTCACATAGGTATAACTCTGAATTGGTAGCAAATATACAACTTTCAATTGCCTTTTTTCGCGATTGCACAACGGATATTTAAGCGACAATGAAGGCTATAATTTCATGGCCAGTTTATAAAGAATTACTTGACAATGGCTTCTTACAGGTGGTGTCCCGCCATAGTAAATTTAGCATAATTTTTACAGTAGAATGTTATATAAGATGTCTCCCTAATTGGGGGCGATGATTTTCTCAGTAAACATAGAAGGTGTTACCCAATCATCTTCATCAGGGAGGTTGGTCAATATCATGGGTCGATGGTAATCATCTTTATGGATAAAACGGCGGACCCTCTGTGGGAGAGTCATTCTTTGAGTCCTGTGAGGAGGAGTATTGATGATATAATCCGTGGTATTTTCAACTTGTAGAGGATGTTCTCTATCTGGCATGTAGAGTTCTTGCATTGCATAGAGTTGTTTCTTTTTCAGGGTGTCAAGGCATACATTTAAGGCAGTAATATCTTGTACGTGTAAATCTGCCATTTTAACTCTGTCTCTCCTCCTGGTATCGGTAATGAAGCGAAGAGCTCTCTTCTGGACCCGTTGCAACTTTAGCATGTTGGTCTTTGTTATTATCATTGGGACACATGGGTATTCGAGTATAGGTCTTATTATCATTTTATACAGATGTTTTTTGACATGTTGAGGGGCTTGATTGAATCGAAAGAGACTGCTAAGACCGGCTTTGGCTATGTTGATCTTTTTAGTTACATGAGATGTTGAGTGGAGCAGCCTGTATTTCATATCCCAAGATCTTGTTAGGGTTTCTAATGGCTACAGGTGTACCTCTGATGGAGATACCCCCTTTATCTTCGATGGTTGATGCAAAACATCCTATCGTGCTAACAAGGACTTTGTCAGGATTGGTCGTAGTTCTCCATTTCTTTTCCCAATTAGATGTTCTACGAAGTTCAATATTCATTTTTGCTATGACTCTCTCATACTTGTATTTTCCTGTTACCGGAGTTGATGAGACGACATGGATAACATCATCAGCAAACTGCGTTATAATTGTATCATTAAACTCTGGTTGAGGAAGGTCATTCACATAAATGTTGAAGAGAATTGGACTAAGACAAGAACCTTGTGGGACACCAGCTGTTGGTATATAAGGCTCTGTCGACCTGCCATGAAAGGTGGGAATGATTTTTCTTTGAGTTAAGAAATTATATATTAATCTGAGAAAAGTCCAGTTATGGTCTGGTAGGTCAATGAGTTTGTATATAAGACCATCATGCCAAAAGCTATCAAAAGCTTTATGAACATCTCTGGTGGCAATTAGGGCAAGATTGCCCTGATGTTTTAGACTCGCTACAGTATCGAAAATAATATTTATTGCATGATGGGTGCCTCTATGTGTTCTAAAGCCAAACTGTTTTTCAGTAAAAAGGTGATTAAACTCCATATAGTAGTTCATTCTGTTGGAAATGATCTTCTCAAGAACTTTCCCAGTGACTTCAAGTAAGGATATAGGTCTATAGTTTACTGGTTGATGGATGTTTTTATTGGGTTTAGCAAGAAAGATCATCCTAGCAGTCTTAAAAACCACTAGAAAATGTCCTGAGGCCAAGATGGCAATAAAGATATTAACCAAAGACTGTTTACAATTTCTGGGTAGGAACTTTATTTGTTTCATTGTTATTCCAGAGAGACCAGGGGCTCTATTTCGCATTCTTCCAATAACCTGACTCATCTCGAGTAATGTAATAGGTCTAGTAAGCGGGTGGGTCTCTTCAAGAGTTTATGTATCGATGGAAGGTAGTGGTTGTAGATCAGCTAAGTTCTCATCTCTCCATTCATTTACCAACTGATAGTGATTATTGTTAAATCGACGACTGTTATTGTGGGAGAGAATTTTCTCCCATACATCACCCATCAAATTAGACTGGTCCTGTGGATCATCAAGTTTAATCTCAACATCTTCATCATCCTCATCAGTGAAGGTATGAATTAGGTAGTTAGGAGCCTTGTGCTTTGTCCCTAACAGTTGTCGTATCTTACTCCAAAATTTTGCTGGCTCACGTTTATACTGATTAGCTTGGAGAACTAGCAATTTCCATAAGTCACGTTTGTGATGACTAATCATTTTAATTAATTCTTGCCTCAATCTGTGCAATGTAGCTACTGGTGGCTGTCGCGTTTGAAGATGCCTTCGACATTCTGCTTGATAATTTCTTAAAGCGTCTCTAATTTCCCTAGTAGGTTTATATTGTTGATAGATCTTTGTGGAAGCTAATTGGCAAGTTGCATTAGTAGCTTCAATTATTCGATTGTGGAGGGACCTGATCGCGCCATCAATTGCAGTGGAAAGTAGATTTTCCAATGACACAATTTCATCTTCACCCAGAAATGCCCTGAAGGGGTCAAATCCTAGGGTGTTGAGATTGGGTTTAGGAGGTACAGGTATTCTAAATGGAGAAGTTTGTAGTTGTATTATAACAGGGATATGGTCAGATCCTACGTTTCCACCAGGAGATAAACGACAGTGGAAGATGTCACAGTGTCTGTTTGTCAGGACTACATCTGGTGTCCCTGGATGAGGACCAATATACGATTTAAAGAATGGGCCTTGAAATGACAAGTTTCTGGCTGTCATGATATTAAATAGTTGTTTTCCTTTTAAGTCACCCAGTGGATTACCAGCTCCACAGTTAAAGAGGGCAGGGTGATGAGCATTAAAATCTCCTGCTGGAATTGTTGGAATATTTCTGCTTAATATCCTATGTAGAGGAATTGACTCTATATATTGTTGTCTTGGGGGAAAATATCCAGTTCCTATCACTAGTTGGCCATGAGACGTTGTCATTTCTATTGCAAGAATGTTATCTTCATCAATATGAATGTTTTTAAATGTATAGCCTAATTTAACTAGGATGGCTACACCACTATTGGGTCCTCTCGATTTCTCCACAGTAGAGTAACCACGTAATTTAATATGTTGATCAACTCTTGCAGCTGTCTCATTCAAGAGTATAACATCGGGATTGTAATTATGTAGTTCAACCTCACGGAGGTAACGGTTATTAAAGAAATGTTGAATATTAAGTTGGAAAATTGTAATTCCCATTATTTCTTGCTCTTCGGACGAGTACTGCGGACTGAACGCCTGCAAGTAATGTCTTTTTTGGTATACTCACTATCCCTGCTGGACTCGTCAAGGGGAGGAGGGAAGTTCTGAGTAGTTGCTTGTGTATTGAAAGTTCACCATCTTCACTAGAGTTGGTAATTAACAGAATCATTAGAGTCATTAGAGTCATCATCAGAAAACTTAGGTGTGGCATTCCCAGTTTCAGGAAGCAGAGGCTCTTGAGAGTTAATGGGAGACTGTGGAGGCTCCAAGTGGAAATTTGGTAGGCCAGGTGAATTACCTTGGGAAAGTTCCTGTTCATCAGGATCAGATGCAATAGCGGAAGAGTAAGCACCAATCTCTGGGGCATCGTTAGGGTCAGGTATTGACTCATCGGGTTGAGGGGAGTTGACAACTTGGTTATGCGAGGTGGGTGATCCCTGGACAAGGGATGAATTTTTTTTTTATATTTTATTTAAAAACAACATACACATGATACAAGCCGACAATTAGCAAATCAAAAACCGTGACAATGTCAGTACACACACAATAAACAAAAAAAAACATTTTAACATATTGATATAACAAAATTGTACCGTAAGAAACCCAACCCGTTTACGGAAAAAAAAACAAAAAAACATACCGACTACTAAACAGAACGTCGGAGTCATTATAAAACATGTAGGAATAAGTCCTATAATCATGTATATATGTATATACATACACATGCACATATACACATACATGTATGTGCACATATGTTCTTACAGCACAGACTGGATTATACTAGAAAAAAAAAAAAAAAAAAAAAAAAACTAGACATTAAATATATAACATCCAGAACAGAAGTGGCAGACAATGTCAGGTACACACAAAAAACATTGTAACATTGATATAACAAATTCTACTAAAATAACCCAACCAACCGACTTCCAAACAAACAGTCGGAGTCATTATAAAACATGTAGGAATGAGTCCTACAAACATATATATATGTATACATATACACATGCATATACACACATACGTGTATGTGCACTTGTTCGTACAGAACAAACTGGATCATACATAGAAATAAAGCTCTAAATGACTTTTCACCAAATAAACTAAAAAAATATTACATCCAATGATAGAACTATACCTAAGACATTGGTTCCCACAAACACACCTACACACACACACAAAGTTAATGTTACCGATTAACACTCAATATATAATATGACCTTCCAGTCAAATGAAGGGTATATATAAACCCCATCAAAAACTTATATATTTTCGTACATAGGTCATTTTGTACCCATTCAATACGATAAAAAAGAGACGTATGACAAGGATAAATCTAACATCAGATTCGAATATATAAAACATATCCTCACAATATACATATAAATATAAACCCCCTATATAAAATGGTTCTTATAACGATAAGAGAAAAAACAGAAAATCACATACAACTTTTGACTCTGTGATTGTACAAATTCATAAGGTCTACATACCCCGGAGCCCCCGACGGCTCCCTGCAAAAAAACTTTACCCACATCAACCACCTTGCAAACCAATCAACCTTCCTCATCAGGCTTCCAATCACTCCAAGAGGACACACCACTGAAGAGACCAACCCCTTGCCTCTCACCCCGTCACCAAACGGAGTAGACGTTCAACAGTAAGTCCACGATATCCCTCCGGAAAACTAATTACCCACCTTCCCCCATATAATTGTTTGTTCCTACACGCTGTCCTATAAAAACACGCCGCCAACGCTTTTATCCTAATGTTTCCCTCCACCTCCCTCATCCCCCAAGAAACATTCAAGTAATCAACTATTACGTATCTGATAGCCCTCCCCACCTCTTTGGGTACCCCTCCCATATCTAACATTAAAGCCCTGAGGGGTGATATCTGTCCCCCCCCAATAAAAAGAAAACCCTCTTCAACCACAATCTTACCACCTCCAAAGCAGAACAAAAATATACTACATGAAAAGCCGTTTCAACTTCCCCACAAAAACCGCATGACGCCTCTCTCACAAAACCCATTCGTCTTAGTACCTCTTTCGATGCTAACGTCCCCATAAGAAATCTATATACTAATTCCCTCGCTCTTGCCGGTATTCTTAATTTACTAAATTCCACCCGTATCACTCTCCAGTCATATGTGGGATACACTGCCATCCCATGCATTGATTCCTGACGACGACCCACACCCACTAACCGTTTTACCTTGAGTTTTTTAACATTGAGTACCTTTAACATAAACCGCAACATATCTTCACACTCCACTAAGTCCCTGCCACCCCACCATTTGCGGATATCCCCCATCACCTCCCCCACCCGAAGACCCCTTTCCCCCGCTGCCCGAATATGCCTCTGCTTCACATATAGCGCCTTCACCCTAGACCCTAATGCCATCAATCCCAATCCTCCCTGTCTTACCGCAGTCATTACCACATCTTTACCCAACCACGTCCTCCCAAAACCCCACACATACCTTAAGGCTCTTCTTTGTAATTCCATAATATCCTGACTTCTTAAGGGGTAAATTTCCGCCACTCCCCACACCTTACTATAAATCAGCGTATTTACCACCACAACCCTTTGATGCAAGGTTACATCCCCGGCCCTTAGACTCCTGAGCCTACTTAAAGCTCTGTCCATTACCATTTCTGAATTAACCCTCCTGCTCTCCTGTACATCTGCTAAATACAAAATCCCACAAATCTTTAGCCTATCTACAGTTATCCATCCAAACTCCTCCCCCAAGGTCCCTCCTACTCAATTGCCTACCTCCAGCAACCGTGATTTCTGCTTATTAACTCTCATCCCAGTAGCATTCCCAAAAATCTCAATTATCCTTCCCACTTTACTTAAATCTTCTATCTCATTAAGTAAAACAGTTGTATCATCTACATAACCAACAATATTCCCACAAAATCCACCTCTCTCCCCCATCCTTCCCATCCCACCATCCTGCATACATGCAAAAAGTATTTGGGAGAGTGGACACCCCTGCCTTAAACCCCTCCCCATGCTTACTGAACTACCCAACCTACCATTTACCTGTACTCTCATCGATGCATTCTCATACAATGTCCTCACCCATCCAACCACCCTCCAAAACCCATTCTCACCATACTCTCAAACAAAAATTCCCTATCCACATAATCATAAGCTTTCTCCCAATCCAGACCTAGAATACCTCCCTTACTTCTACCCCCAAGGAAATCCCGAATACGTCCATGACCTACCTGCATACTCCTCCCCGGGATACCAAATTGTCCCCCATGTATCACCGACCCCATGACCTTCTTCAGTCTATTACCCAAAATTTTCGCAAAAACCTTGTAATCTGCGCGCATCAAAGAAGTTGCTCGGTAAGCACTCAACTCTCTTCCCCCCCTCTTCTTTGGCACCAAAACTATGACAACCGTACTTTGCGATGTGCCCAACTTCCCACTAGTTAACATATGATCCAATAGCCTAACAAAGCACTGCCTAATACACCCCCAATGTGCTCTATAAAAATCATTTGGTATACCGTCTATCCCTGGTGTTTTCCCGGTACTCATCCCGAAAACTGCCTCGTCCACCTCAACCTCACTTATACCAACCTCCAACCCCACTCTATCCTGCTCACTTAAAATGCTATGGAACCCCCCTTCAAAAATACCCTCCCAGGAACCCCCCTCCCTCCAACTCCATTTCTCCCTAAACCAACTATCAGCATAGAGACTCATACTTTCCGTATTGGATAGGACCCGACCCTCTGGATACCCTCCCACCCCAGGGCTTATCTCCAATTGTAGAATGGTGGTTATACTCTGTCGGTCCCTAAATTTACGTAAAACAAATCCAGACGGCTTATCACCCCACAATACATCCTCTAACCCCGCCCTAACCCTAATTGCATCAAACCTATCATTGTGTAATTCAGCGATCCTGCTCCGCAGACTGTCCATGTCATCCCTCCTACCACCTCCCCCAACATAACAATCTTGCAACTGTCCCTCCAGATAATTTTGCAACCCAAAACGCCACCTCGCCTCTTCTCGTCCCCTAACCTTAAAAAAATTCGCTATTCCCGGTTTTGCCTGCATTTCCCACCAATCTAACAGATCTATCTCCATGTCCCTAGCCTCCCAAAAAGGCAACCACCAATCACTGAAAAAAGGCCCCTCCCTCTCCTCCTTAAGAAGCCTTACATTTAATTTCCAGTACCCAGAATAAATACGCACCACTCCATCCCACATCAAATCTGCTATTACCGCCCTGTGATCCGAAAACCCCACATCGAAGGTTTGCACCCTCACAACATCTATACCCTGCTTAATATAAATTCTGTCCAATTGCGCTTCATATCCCCTACGGACGAACGTGTGCTCCACTAGGTATCCCCCCCTCCCCACCACATCAACAACCCCAATATCTCGCAATACATCCCTCAGCACACTCAGCACACAACCCGCCCCTCTCGGTTCGACATCACCACTCCTAATCACACAATTCCAATCACCACCTATTACTGTTATAGCAGGCAAACCTCTCAAGTGATACAGTAATACCTCTCTGACAAAATCTACTTATACCCTGGTATTGCTAATTGCTGGCATGTAAACTCCTACAAAACTAGCTCGACTCTCAACCCAGACACCATCCACCCTCACGACCCTCCCCCCCCTCTTCGCAGCCGATGACACGCAAGGGGCTGGTCTCCTTTATCGCCACTGCTACCCCACCTTTCAATTGCAAACCACTGGTAACATACATCCGATATCCTTTTAACCACAACACACAACCAGCCCTATGATTATGCTCTTGCAAAAAGCAAATATCTACATCAAACCGCCGTAAAAACCACTCCAACCAAACTTTCTTAACCTCAGTCTTAAGTCCATTGACATTAAGCGTGACACTTCTGAAAATTATAGAAGGGGCGGCTTTCCCCTATGCCGCTGGGATTTACTCGCTGCACTTTTCACATTACGTATTCCCTTACCACTCGAGTTATCCTGTGCAGTCACCTCCCCCCTCCCTCTCCCACTGTGCAACTCAGGCGCACCTCTACCACTATGTGTCATCGGCTCCACAACCGCTGCCCATGACTTCTTCCCCGGCCTCTGCCCCGGGGTAATAACCTCGTCTATCTCTGATGCCACAGTTCTTTTTCTAGAACTTCCACTTACACACATCTCACCCTCAGACGAATCCTCCTGGTGTACCTCCACGGCCACCACACGCTCCAGCCTTTTCTTACTCAAGTCTTTCTCCACAATTTGTTGTCCCTCCTGCGCTCCAACTTCACATAAACTGAGGACACCTTCTGCACCGGGCTCCTCCCCATCCAAAAAATCCTTGATCACATCTGCCAGTAAACCCTCCTGAGTCGAAGCTTCCTGGACAAAAGACTCCTCAGATAACACCTTCGACTCCCCCGACTCCCCTGGGATAGTGACACACGTCTCCGCCTCCGCCACCTCCCGGTCGACCTCCTCGCTCCAGAGATCAGGCCTCCGGCCTCCCGAGGCAACAGAGCCAGGCACCAAATCACACGACTGTTGAATCACAATCGGCGTTTCCAGAATTCGAGGAGCCCGCCTCCTAGGACACTGGGCTGCCATGTGCTCATAAGAGCTACACAGACGACATGTTTTTCTCTGACCCGCATAGTACACATAAACCTGTGTTCTACAACCGGTCATCATTACATAGGATGGTATAGGCCTTGTTAAAGACATTTTAAGGGTGTAAGAACCTTCCGGCATTCCTTCATACGGACCATCCCTCCATACCCCCATGGTTGCAGAATGCACTGTCCCATAACTGCGAAAAAAACTCCTGTAATCCATACGCCGTGGCCTCGAAGGGTACATTCCATACCTTCACCCATGTGAAGTACTTAGAAACATCATGTAACACAACATCCATCGCTGAATTCACACTCATGCGTTGTTCCTGGTACTGCTCGACAATTCTTGTGTAGAAGCCGGCTCTTAGAAATTTCACGAAGAGTCTTGTCAAACCATTAAGAGCGACGCCATATAATTCCTCTTTGGGGATACCATATGTGTCCCTGATGATGTTAGGGAGAAGTACGTTCATCGTATCTCCACTTAGCGTACCACGAACCAGCTCTATGCAGATAGTATTTACTCTCCGTACTGTATGTTCAGCCATTTTGATATCCCAAAATGAGCAGCGCACGTCCTCACTACTCAATGGTTGTTGATGTACTGTGGTAGCTCGCCTGAAAACAGCAGAGGGGTGCTGAGCACAACCGCACTCCACCGCAGTCAGGCAGCGAATGATATTTGTGAACTCAACAAGGGATGAATTAGACTTATTTGTAGAAGTAGAGTAGGGAACATACTTCTTGTTATGAGAAGGCTGGGCCATAATCTCCTTAACATTATCTGGGATAGTAATGGGAGTGATCCCATTAGCCATTAACAAGTCATTTAAAACCTTTGAGCAGAGTTGAATGTCACCACCTGCAATGTCTTTGGCCATCATATACAATAGTTGAGCTCTCGTCATATCCCCGTCTGAGGATACCTGAGACATGGGAGGTGAGGTTGAACCTTGTTGCGTTTGTGTATGTTGTAGGTGAGGGTTAGATTGGGGCGCTCCAAGAGGGGCAGCATTCCAAACATTGGAACCATTAGTAGAGATCTGAGGAGTCCCACTAGATCCAGGCAAAGCTGGGAAGGAAATTTGGGACATTGTTGGAGGTGCCTGGGGAGTGGTCTTCTTAGAAGTGGACAGTTTCTTAGCTTCTAGAATTTTCTGCATTTCTTTTTTCCTCTCGGGACAGATAGCAGAAACAGCATGATGTTTACCATTGCAGAGTACACTCTTGGGTTTAGTTTTGTTATCACGAGTTTTGAAAGAATGTTGCCCAGAGCATATGCTGCAAATCAGTGTTTGGTTACTGCATTTGTTGGTGGTATGCCCAAATGCGTAACATTTGTAACATTGTGTCACACTGACAAACCGCTAAAGAGAGATTTGGTCAGGTGTACATCTTGTGCCAAAACATTTGAAGCCATTTTGGCACACTAGTTTGGCTTCTTCAGGTGCCTCAAGTATTAATTTTAATGTTTCCTGTTTGTTGCCAGGTTTAGAAAATTTATGTGTTTGGACAGCATGAAATTCTGAATTCTCTGCATTAAAGTCAGCAAGAAGTTCATTAACTGTGCTATCTCTCATGATGCTGTTAATTCTGGCAACAAACACCGTTCGTTGTGCTTGATAGCTTTCAGGTGCAATTGGGTGGATACCCAAAGTCTTCAATTTGTCCAGGACGTCCTGCTTAAGTAGTTGAAGTAATTCTTCTTCAGAAGAGAGGAGAATTACTACCCCAGCGAGAGTTGTAAAAACATCCACTGGAGCAACAATTGAATTTGAGCAAATGCATGCTAGAATTTCTTTCCTTGACTTTTGGTTGTTATCAACCCGTAATCTTACTCTTATCCGCGCCATGATGTCCAGGAAGGTACATCAGGCACATAAGTTACTTTAACAAAAAGGGTCTTTCCTTAGTGTTAGTCTAACATCCTATTTCAGCTGACTTATGAAGGTCAGCCCCTAAGATAGCCTACCCTCGAGTGGTGAGGGGGAAAGGGCCCAAGGCAAAGATCGGCCGGATTTTAAAAAAAAAACACACGGGCTACCGGATGGTCAAAATGCCTTGTGTTAACTCGCCAAAGCAAAGTTGCCGAAAAAGAAGATGATAGGAAAGTCAGAAGGATAGCAATGTATGTAGTGTGTTAGTGTGTGGGCCAGTGTAGTTGTTTGGGTGAGGGGAGGATGGGGAAGGATTGGGGGATGGGGAAGAGAGGGGTGAACAAGCAAGCAAGTCACAGCCTTACCCTCTTGATGGGATGGGGCTCGAAGTGACTGCAAGCAAGTTTCCTCTCAGCTCTGGTCAAGAACAACTCAGGATAACCCAAGAAAAATCTCGAGTAACAGTGCTCAGAGTTGCTCAGCTCGAGAATTACTCAGGATAACTGAAGAGCAGGAACGACGACCTCTTCTCTCCACGGCGGCTGGGCGGTTTCTCCGAATTTTCTTCCTGAATCTGAATTTTTTCAACTTGAAACCATTGCTGCGAGTCCTGTCTTGGCTGGAAATTTTCAGCACGCTATTTACATCCCCTTTATTTATTCCTGTTTTCCATTTATACACCTCGATCATATCCCCCCTAATTCTACGCCTTTCGAGAGAGTGCAGATTCAGGGCCCTCAGTCTATCCTCATAGGGAAGATTTCTGATACATGGGATCAACTTTGTCATCCTCCTCTGTACGTTTTCCAGAACATTCATATCCATTCCGTAATACGGTGACCAGAACTGAGCAGCATAGTCTAAATGAGGCCTAACTAAGGATATATAGAGTTGAAGAACAACCTGAGGACTTCTATTATTTGTACTTCTAGATATGAAGCCAAGTATTCTGTTAGCTTTATTGCGAGCACTAATGCACTGTTGTCTTGGTTTTAGATTCGTGCATAAAGACTGTTTTCAGGGAATAGGAGACCATGGACCTGAAGACAGGGGAGCATAACCCTCTCCGGCACTTTTAGATATTGGTCAACAATGAACTTTTGTTCAATCTCAGTCAGCTCTCCAACACCAAGCGGATGAATCCATACCGACTGGTTGCACGTTACGTGACCATTCCATGCATTTTCGTGAATGTTGTCACGGAATTGAATAAAGGTATGTGTAAAATGTGCATGATGCTGTAACAGATCAGTTATTAAGCACCTGCACCTATCCTCTCTCCTGCAGTCTATGTTGCCATGGGAAGTCGAACAAGAGATTTCTTTTTATCTTTTCATATAACACAACTCCAAAAGTTCATTCTTTAGTCTAGATTCTGTTGCTCGAAGTGTAGATAAACCTCATGGTGCCTGTCAGCCGTTCTTTTACCACTGGCATATAACGATGTATTGCAGCTTCCTTTTGGGAGCATAAAAACATAAGAATGGAGGAATACTGCAGATTAGTTTTGTTCTGCTGACGTTTTCTTGGGAGTTCTTGACCTGGTTCGACTGCGAATCAGATCAATAAAGCATGTAGACACAGTGTCTCGTGATATACATTGTTGGCTAGTGGTGTCTTTAGGAGACAGGCCACTCATCTTTATCCAAATAATATTCCCGCTCTGGGATCTTTTACTTGTCTGCGATCCATAATAGAGACGAGGCAGGCGCTGTCTGTCACACTTTACTGCAACAGTCAGGCCATCACCCTGATCTGGCCTCACTCCTACAAAAAAAATCATCTGAGTTTAGATTGCATTTAGCTTTTATTCTCCATGGTGGGTAAGTACATATAATACAGTATTATGCTATTCTTATTTGCTATATGACACAGACACAGAAGCATAATGACATTTTAGATCTAAATGCTTTAAAAACAATCATAATTGGAATCCATTTTGTGAATGATTGTTCAAAACGATGAACTACACATTTACTTCTAAATTTGATAAACATTCTTTATAAAAATTAACGACAATATTTATAAAAATACATGATTACTCAACGCCAAGAAAATAAATGCATGACAGAATACTCACATCAAAATCTAAACCCCCTAATATATATATATATATATATATATATATATATATATATATATATATATATATATATATATATATATATATATATATAAATCTGCTTTTAAACAGATGCACATAAATTACAGGCAATTAATTTTGTTATCAAAGTACCATTGTCATTAACAGCTGTGTTAATTTAATGCGTTAATTCATTCAGAAAGGTAATGATTATGTGTTTACTCTTCTGTTTATTATATCTGGGTTACCAGACATTACTTCTGACCATCAGAAAGTGTCAGAAGCTATTTTTCTACAACTGTACAATATCATTAAGTATGTTAAGTCTTTAGTAAACAACGTTATTTATTAAAAATCTGCTCAGTTATTCTTAGCACTGTATTATTCTTTCTCCTCGATCTCACCTTAAAGAGAAAGGGACAAAAGAGTCATTTCATAGCCATTAAACACTACGGGTGTAACCCCACTACAAAAGTGGCGTAAAGTATCTACGAAAATAAATGTATAGACTAATGGCACTAATGTCACACATTATGAGGATATCCGTATAGTCTAAAGAAGTAAGAATGTTAATCACATTGAATCACACCAGTTGTACAACCCAGAGCAGCATGGATTTAGAGCAGGTCGTTCCTGCCCTTTGCAATTGCTAAATCATTATGACAAAGTCTTGGATACACTGGAAGACAAGCAACATGCAGAAGCAGTGTACAATAACTTGTCAAGAGCTTTCGACAAGTGTGACAGTGGCGTAATAGCACAAATTTGTGCAATAGCAAAAACTGAAAACGTGGACTAATTGATATTTAAATGCCTATCTGTTACAAAAAACGCGATTCTAAAAGCTTAGAGATCTCCAGTGAATACTAGAAAGGACTGCCCTTCTAGCATCCAGCCTGTTACTGGGTTTTCGTAACAAGTAGTCAGTATCCTTGTCCAATTATCCATTAGAATTCAGTATGATTCAATAGTGCTTCAGGATTACAACTGGTAGGCTACTAACTAGAGAAATTAAAATTTAATAAATTTATTAAGTCTAGAGGTATATTATCAAATTAAATTATATTAAATTAATCACAGTAATCAAAATAATATCACTTCTCTTGAGTACAATATTATTGTGCTGAAAGCACATATCACATTTATAATTCTTAAGTACCGTCTGGTACATTAACATTTAATAAGATATTACAAATATGTACAAGTAAGTGTGTATGTGTGTAAGTGCTCCAAGTAGTTCGTTATGTCTCACGACTCAACTAGACTTAAACAAGTGACTGACAAAGTCCTCACATAAACTAACTTCTTGACCAACTGGCAATCAGAACAGTCTGCTTGAACAACAAAAAGAATGCTAAGCCCAATAGCAATATAACAAGCAACTGCGACACAGAATCAGGAACAAGGAGATAATATAACGACACTAAGTAGGGACCATCTGCAGATCCTCCACAAAAGTCACAAAACTCCCATACTACCGAATCTATGTTCAGCATAAGAAAATCCCCGACTGTGATAATACACAGATACCAGTACAAGTTATGTGAGAAGTTACAGCTCAGGACCTGAGTTACTCAGAGTGTCTATGAGACACACAACCTCAGTACAACGTCGAAAATCACTAAGTCTATACAATGTTCTGTGAACAGAGTTCTACAGAACTATCAAGAATAATGAGACAGACAATCTCTCAAACCACCAAGAGAGTCTAGAGCAGACTGAATACTTTAAGCGAGGTAAGGACACCCCCCCCCCTCGATCACGTGATAGCTCCGTGGGTTGCTGTCGCTGCCCAACAAGAAGCCGGCAGGGAAACAAGCAAAGAGCGATAATTACAGTAGTTAGACAATCAAGACTTGAACTGAGCACATAATATGTTACATCCTACCTAACAACATAACTACGTCAAATAACAATATAAAGCAATACATTTACGATTTAGCTATTATCGCAAATATAAGCAATATAAAATTAAATGAAAAGGTAATAATTATATATATACATAATCATTGCAACCCATTCAGGGGTTGCAACACTATCCAATAGCACTCAAAAAGAAATAGTAAATAAAAAGAGTGAAATCGGGGACTGCTAAAGTGAAAAGTTTTGTTCCCATTCGCAATTTTCATCCAACTTCACTTTCTTATTCTCATAACCGACATAGTCAAGGGCATAAATCATAGCATCCTATCGTCCTTTGCAGACGTTACCAGAAATTGTATGAGAGTGGCAACCAATGAGGATACAGAAAAAATTCAAGCTGATATCAACCATGTCTTTCAGTGATGTTCACTGAGGGCAACATCCAGTTACTCAATTGTGTAGGGTAGAAACTGAATAAGAGAGACATGAGGGTGATAATATCACAAGATCTCACATTCAGGAATCACAACGGTGTTATCACAGGTTCATAGAAATTGATAGGCTGGATAAATAGAACATTCAGCATAAGAGATGTCAAACCAAGAGGGAGAGGTTTTTTAGTGCCAGGAAGGAAAAAAAAACTGGCAGGAAATGGCAGAAATCGTACACCAAATCCAGTCATTCCTGGAGTGGAACCACAGTCGATGGCCTCCACTCCAAACCAACAGATACAGATACTAATGCCGGAAAAAAAATCCCCCCCCCCCAGTACCAACAATACCACCAGTCCGATAACATTCTTCTTTGCAAATATACAGGGTCTAAAGCCAGCAACAAACAACAAAATACCTTTCATCCGTGGACTGCTTGCAGAGGCAAAGGCAATGTTCGCGGCTTTCACTGAGACCCACATAAAGGATCACTTGGACAATGAAATATGGATCCCAGGTTACAACCTATACAGATGTGACAGAGTGAACAGGCAAAAGGGGGGGGTTGGCCTGTACATTGCAGAGTCACTTGTTTGCACAGAACTGCTTAATGCCTCAAATGACGTAGTGGAAGTTTTAGCAGTAAAGGTCGAGAACCAAAACCTAGTCATTGTGGTAGTCTACAAGCCTCCGGATGCAACATCCCAGCAATTCCAGGAACAGCTGTTAAAAATTGACCACTGTCTGGAAAATCTTCCAGCTCCTGCACCCAACATCTTGCTCCTGGGGGATTTCAACTTAAGGCACCTAAAATGGAGGAATATAGCAAATAATATTGTTGCAGTAATAACACCAGGAGGCAGCTCTGATGAAAACTCACACTCACACGAGCTTTTAAATCTCTGCACAAAATTCAATTTAAACCAGCAAATAATAGAGCCTACTAGACTGGAGAATACACTAGACCTCATATTCACTAACAATGATGATCTGATAAGAAATGTCACCATATCAAAAACAATATACTCAGATCACAACATAATTGAGGTTCAGACATGTATGCGAGGAGCCCCAGACCGACAAAATGAGACTAGTCACGAGGGAGCATTCACCAAATTCAACTTCAATAACAAAAACATAAAGTGGGACCAAGTAAACCAAGTCCTAACCGATATAAGCTGGGAAGATATACTAAGCAACACAGACCCAAACTTATGCCTAGAACAGATTAACTCGGTGGCACTCGATGTATGCACAAGGCTTATTCCTCTAAGAAAAAGGAGGAGTAGATGTAAAATAGAAAGAGACAGGCGCTCCCTTTACAGGCGACGGAAAAGAATAACAGAGCGGCTAAAAGAGGTCAATATATCTGAAATGCGCAGGGAGACACTGGTCAGAGAAATAGCAAGCATCGAACTTAAGCTAAAAGAATCCTTTAGGAGTCAGGAATCGCGGGAAGAACTAAAAGCTATAAATGAAATCGAAAGAAACCCAAAGTATTTCTTCTCCTATGCCAAATCAAAATCGAGAACAACGCCCAGTATTGGGCCCCTACTTAAACAAGATGGGTCCTACACAGATGACAGCAAGGAAATGAGTGAGCTACTAAAGTCCCAATATGACTCAGTTTTTAGCAAGCCGCTAACCAGACTGAGAGTCGAAGATCAAAATGAATTTTTTATGAGAGAGCCACAAAATTTGATTAACACAAGCCTATCCGATGTTATCCTGACGCCAAATGACTTCGAACAGGCGATAAATGACATGCCCATGCACTCTGCCCCAGGGCCAGACTCATGGAACTCTGTGTTCATCAAGAACTGCAAGAAGCCCCTATCACGAGCCTTTTCCATCCTATGGAGAGGGAGCATGGACACGGGGGTCGTCCCTCAGTTACTAAAAACAACAGACATAGCCCCACTCCACAAAGGGGGCAGTAAAGCAACAGCAAAGAACTACAGACCAATAGCACTAACATCCCATATCATAAAAATCTTTGAAAGGGTCCTAAGAAGCAAGATCACCACCCATCTAGAAACCCATCAGTTACACAACCCAGGGCAACATGGGTTTAGAACAGGTCGCTCCTGTCTGTCTCAACTACTGGATCACTACGACAAGGTCCTAAATGCACTAGAAGACAAAAAGAATGCAGATGTAATATATACAGACTTTGCAAAAGCCTTCGACAAGTGTGACCATGGCGTAATAGCGCACAAAATGCGCGCTAAAGGAATAACAGGAAAAGTCGGTCGATGGATCTATAATTTCCTCACTAACAGAACACAGAGAGTAGTCGTCAACAGAGTAAAGTCCGAGGCAGCTACGGTGAAAAGCTCTGTTCCACAAGGCACAGTACTAGCTCCCATCTTGTTCCTCATCCTCATATCCGACATAGACAAGGATGTCAGCCACAGCACCGTGTCTTCCTTTGCAGATGACACCCGAATCTGCATGACAGTGTCTTCCATTGCAGACACTGCAAGGCTCCAGGCGGACATCAACCAAATCTTTCAGTGGGCTGCAGAAAACAATATGAAGTTCAACGATGAGAAATTTCAATTACTCAGATATGGTAAACATGAGGAAATTAAATCTTCATCAGAGTACAAAACAAATTCTGGCCACGAAATAGAGCGAAACACCAACGTCAAAGACCTGGGAGTGATTATGTCGGAGGATCTCACCTTCAAGGACCATAACATTGTATCAATCGCATCTGCTAGAAAAATGACAGGATGGATAATGAGAACCTTCAAAACTAGGGAGGCCAAGCCCATGATGACACTCTTCAGGTCACTTGTTCTATCTAGGCTGGAATATTGCTGCACTCTAACAGCACCTTTCAAGGCAGGTGAAATTGCCGACCTAGAAAATGTACAGAGAACTTTCACGGCGCGCATAACGGAGATAAAACACCTCAATTACTGGGAGCGCTTGAGGTTTCTAAACCTGTTTTCCCTGGAACGCAGGAGGGAGAGATACATGATTATATACACCTGGAAAATCCTAGAGGGACTAGTACCGAACTTGCACACGAAAATCACTCACTACGAAAGCAAAAGACTTGGCAGACGATGCTCCATCCCCCCAATGAAAAGCAGGGGTGTCACTAGCACGTTAAGAGACCATACAATAAGTGTCAGGGGCCCGAGACTGTTCAACTGCCTCCCAGCACACATAAGGGGGATTACCAACAGACCCCTGGCAGTCTTCAAGCTGGCACTGGACAAGCACCTAAAGTCAGTTCCTGATCAGCCGGGCTGTGGCTCGTACGTTGGTTTGCGTGCAGCCAGCAGCAACAGCCTGGTTGATCAGGCACTGATCCACCAGGAGGCCTGGTCACAGACCGGGCCGCGGGGGCGTTGACCCCCGAAACTCTCTCCAGGTAAACTCTCCAGGTATACGCTTCAAGTCATATACTCCCTGCTGGAATAGGCTTGCCCCTTCTAGACAGACGAAACTTCAGAGATGAAGAATTTACACCGCTCGTATAAATTCAGTCAAGCACCTGAATTGCTTGGATTGCGTAATAACATACACCTTGAAAAATTTGAGAGGACACTGGTCCAAACTCTGTACATTGAAATCACTCCAAATAAAGCAAAAGGTCTGGCGGTGCAAAATTCCTAAGAGCAGGGTCGCAATGAAAACACTAAGGAAAAGTTTAGAAAGCGCACAGAGGCCATGAGTTTTCAACACCCTCCCCTCAGGCATAAAAGGAAATGACAGTAAACTCATAAATATCAATAGGGAAACCTGATGAGTTCTACAAGTGGTGCCTACGTTGGTCTGAGTACGACTGGCACCAACAGCCTGGTCACTAAGGCCATCAACATGGAGGCTTGGTCTGGGACAGGGCCTCAGCAAGGGTGATCATAGATACAGACTTTAGGTAACCTATTGGTACATGGATCATCGCCTCTTCGTCTTTTCCCTTGACTCCATCACCTAATAAACAAGATCATTGCCTCCTCGTCTTACTCCCTGGCTATGCCCACTGGTAGACAGATTCTGAGAATCACCTTCTCACCCTAAATCGCGAGCACTCTCACTGGTAGACAGGTTCCAGGGATAACGACCCCCTAACCCTACCTCTGAAAGCATCCCTTGGTAAACAGGCAGACAGGTCTCTGGGATCACCACCACCTAGCCCTAACACTGACAGAAACCCCTGGTAAACAGGCAGACAGGTCCCAGGTATCACCACATAGCCATAGCTATCATTTAAACATTCACACTTCTCCAGAATTAATCTGTGAACTTACCCGAGCGACAAGTTAGCGTTTGTGTGGGAGTTTATGATTCCCAACATTCCTGGAGTCCCGCACTTCTGCCTCACCACCCCGGGAGTATTGCAGTGAAGACGGCAGCGCACGTGCTTAGGATGCCTGAGCAGCGGCACCTTGAGAACGGATTAAGAAATAACATATTTCTTGCTGGCACGAAAGTGAGAGCTGGTTTGTTACCGTGAGAAGGAAAAGCAGAGAGTAGGAAAATGAGGGGAAAAAAGAGAGTGAGAAAGAGAAGAGAACTAAAAATACGAAGAAAACTATTGAAAGAAGAAAAAGAAAACTATTGAAAGAGCTAGTAACCCCTTCTACATAAATTACTATATGTAAAAAAAAAAAAAAAACTGTTTCTTCTTCTTCGAGTCGTCTTGCCACGGTCGGAGACGACCAGTATGATAAAATAATCTAATAAATATTGTAATACGAAAGAAAAGAACATGAAATTAGTCTTAATGAGAGTAGAAAAAGTAAAAAGAATAAGCGTAATAAAAGACAAGTTAAGAAAGAAAGAGAGAAATTCAGAGATAAACAGCAGGAATGCACCAAAACGAACATATTCAGAGAACAGACATATAAACCGGGATAATAAGATAAACATATTTATTATAAATTCTGGCGTTACGAGGTCATGTCAAAGTCACGCTTGTTAGCAACTTTTGTGACAAGTATTACTGGCCAGAGGACTTTGGCTTCAGATAATAGGATTAACCAAGTAAAGATAGATATTTACAAGGTGGCATTAGATTAGCAAGATATATATATCCATGTTATTTGTTGGAGGTGAAGACTGTTGCTATCAGAGAGCACTACCACTGACAACCACCCTCCAGAAGCACTACCACTGACAACCACCCACCAGAAGCACTACCACTGACAACCACCCACCAGAAGCACTACCACTGACAACCACCCACCAGAAGCACTACCACTGACAACCACCCACCAGAAGCACTACCACTGACAACCACCCACCAGAAGCACTACCACTGACAACCACCCACCAGAAGCACTACCACTGAGAACCACCCACCAGAAGCACTACCACTGACAACCACCCTCCAGAAGCACTACCACTGACAACCACCCACCAGAAGCACTACCACTGACAACCACCCACCAGAAGCACTACCACTGACAACCACCCACCAGAAGCACTACCACTGACAACCACCCACCAGAAGCACTACCACTGACAACCACCCACCAGAAGCACTACCACTGAGAACCACCCACCAGAAGCACTACCACTGACAACCACCCTCCAGAAGCACTACCACTGACAACCACCCTCCAGAAGCACTACCACTGACAACCACCCTCCAGAAGCACTACCACTGACAACCACCCACCAGAAGCACTACCACTGACAACCACCCTCCAGAAGCACTACCACTGACAACCACCCACCAGAAGCACTACCACTGACAACCACCCACCAGAAGCACTACCACTGACAACCACCCACCAGAAGCACTACCACTGACAACCACCCACCAGAAGCACTACCACTGACAACCACCCACCAGAAGCACTACCACTGACAACCACCCACCAGAAGCACTACCACTGACAACCACCCACCAGAAGCACTACCACTGACAACCACCCACCAGAAGCACTACCACTGACAACCACCCACCAGAAGCACTACCACTGACAACCACCCACCAGAAGCACTACCACTGACAACCACCCACCAGAAGCACTACCACTGACAACCACCCTCCAGAAGCGCTACCACTGACAACCACCCAACAAAAGCACTACCACTGACAACCACCCAACAAAAGCACTACCACTGACAACCACCCTCCAGAAGCACTACCACTGACAACCACCCTCCAGAAGCACTACCACTGACAACCACCCACCAGAAGCACTACCACTGACAACCACCCACCAGAAGCACTACCACTGAGAACCACCCTCCAGAAGCGCTACCACTGACAACCACCCAACAAAAGCACTACCACTGACAACCACCCAACAAAAGCACTACCACTGACAACCACCCTCCAGAAGCGCTACCACTGACAACCACCCACCAGAAGCACTACCACTGACAACCACCCTCCAGAAGCACTACCACTGACAACCACCCTCCAGAAGCACTACCACTGACAACCACCCTACTGAAGCTCTACCACTGACAACCACCCACTCAACCACCACTGACAAGCACCCACCAACCACCATTAGCACTGACCACCACACACCAACCACCATTAGCACTGACCACCACACACCATCCACCACTACCACAGACCATCACCCACCAACCACCACTATCACTGACCACCACCCACCAACCACCACTACCACTGACCACCATCCACCACTACCACTGACCATCACCCACCAACCACCACTACCACTGATCATCACCCACCAACCACCACTACCACTGATCACCACCCACCAACCACCACTACCACTGACCACCACCCACCAACCACCACTGCCACTGACTATCACCCACCAATCACCACTACCACTGATCACCAACCAACCACCACTACCACTGATCATCACCCACCATCCACCACTACCACTGATCATCACCCACCATCCACCACTACCACTGATCATCGCCCACCAACTACCACTACCATTGATCATCACCCACAAACCACCAATACCGTTGACCACCACCCACCAACCACCACTACCATTGGCCACCAACCACCACTACCATTGATCATCACCCACCAACCACCACTACCACTGACGATCACCTACCAACCACCACTACCACTGACCACCACCCACCAATTACCACTACCATTGATCATCACCCACCATCCACCACTACCACTGACCACCACCTACCAACCACCACTAATACCACTACTTTCCACCACCAGCGAAAACCATCATCTATCACCACCAGCGAAAACCATCATCTATCACCACCAGCGAAAACCATCATCTATCACCATCACCTCTGCACCGCTATTCTACCTCTCACCATCACCGCCATGTTCCACTACCACCATCATGTACCATCACCATGTACCACTCCCACCACAATGTACCACCCCCACCACCATGTACCACCCCCACCGCCATGCACCACCACCATGTACCACCCCCACCACCATGTATGACCACCATGTACCACCCCACCACCATGTACAATCCTCTACCATCATGTACCACCACCAAGTACCAGCACCATGTAACACCACTTTATCCCACCACCCACCACTATGTACCACTACCATGTACTACCACTATGTACCACCATCATGTACAAAACCATATACCACAACCATGTGCCACCATCATGGGCCAACACAACCATTATGTACTACCACCATGTATCACCACACCCACCATGTACCACCACCCACCACCATGCGTCACCACCATGTACCACCTCCATTTAACACCACCGTGTACCATCACCATGTACCACCACCATGTACTACCACAACCACCACGCACCACCATCATGTGCCACCTCCATTTAACACCACCGTGTACCATCACCATGTACCACCACCATGTACTACCACAACCACCACGCACCACCATCATGTGCCACCTCCATTTAACACCACCGTGTACCATCACCATGCACCACAACCATGTACCACCACCATGTACTACCACAACCACCACGCACCACCATCATGTACCACCCCCATTTAACACCACCGTGTATTATCACCGTGTACCACCACCATGTACAACCACCCACCATCGTGTACCGCCACAATCATCACATACCTCTACCGTGTTCCACCACCACCATGTACCACCACAACCACCATGTACTACCACCACCACCATGTACCATCACAACCATCATGTACTTCCACAACCACCATGTATCACTACAACCATTATTACGACCACAGTTAAAGAATGGCCTGTGACCTGGTCATATGGGTTTAGTGAGCAAAACAGATTCAGCAGTAATATTTAACTTGTATTTCCTTCACCAGCTATACAGTTATGTACACTTATGTACACTATGTACAGGAGTTGAATATAAGTGTACCATCCTGTGACAAAGAATGGCAAAAACAGAAGTCAGAGAGAGAGAGCACCATTCTCAACCAGCTAGTAGGCAAGTCTGGCAAATGCTGACTGCGAGTGAACCATGTCGCCTCAGCATTTGGCGGGCTCGTGTGTGATTGGACAGTGAACCAAGTTACCCTAAAAAATTGTTAAACCCTTAGCACCTGGTTCGTTGGTTAGGAGACTGCCTGTATGGGAGTGTCTACACATGCCTAATAAATTGTAACATACTCTTTGCATGCCACACCCCTACCCCATACCCCAAGAGGGCTCTAATAACCAGGACTAGGCTTTCACCTCCATGGGTAGCATGCCACCATAGCACTGAACAATAATGGAACTACCTTTCCTCTCAACCATCCAACTCATTAGAGAGGGCTCAACTTTTCTTGAGACTTAAAGTCAAACTCTATCCTAGAGCGAGGCAATGGAGGGTAGGGCTGTTGGTTCAAGACACCTGCAACTGTAGCTGAATGTCCCCTCACCCCCCCCCACCAATAACATTCAAACACATTTTATATGAACAAAAGGGGGGAGAAAAGCTACGCTACCCTCCTAACACCTTCTAACCTAAATTTAAATACGGGAAAGAGAATCAGCCAGCTTATTATCCTTGCCATCTCATCAGACGTGCGTTGTGGTTTTTCATGGAATTAAGGTTGACTAGTGGACTGTGATCGTTGTAGACTGTGACCACTTGGAATGACTGTCCCATGTAGACCTCGAAATGTTCTAATGCCAGTATCAGAGCGAGGGCTTTTTTTCAGTTGTGATGTAGGCCCTCCAGTGAGGTTGATACTTGGCCGAGAAGTAAGCCACAGGCTGCAAGCACTCTTCCCCAGATTTTTGTAGGAGTACTGCCCCTACCCATGACTCATGCATTAACCTGTAATGTAAAGGGTTTTGAAAATCAGGAGACAGGAGAATGGGTGCAGTACAAAGTAGTCGTTTGGCTACTTTGTGTTGCACTCTGGGGCCCACTGAAATTTGTTTTTCTGACTGGTAAGTGAGAAACATTGGGGGATTTCCTGTCATGAGGTACTGGGTAATTTTTAATGGAAAGGATTTTAGCAAATTTAGGGATCACTTTACCACCAATTAATTCATTGCCCAAAAAAGTAATAGCAGACTGGCCAAAAGATGACTTACATAAATTAACAGTTAACTGGAAACTCTGAAATTTCTCAAAGAGAGTTTAAAGTCTGGTTATATGTGGTTCCCATGTATTGGACACCACTACGATATCTAGAAAAGCTGCCGTGCCTTCAAGTTCTTTAATAGACAAGGATGTCAGCCACAGCACCGTGTCTTCCTTTGCAGATGACACCCGAATCTGCATGACAGTGTCTTCCATTGCAGACACTGCAAGGCTCCAGGCGGATATCAACCAAATCTTTCAGTGGGCTGCGGAAAACAATATGAAGTTCAACGATGAGAAATTTCAATTACTCAGATATGATAAACATGAGGAAATTAAATCTTCATCAGAGTACAAAACAAATTCTGGCCACAAAATAGAGCGAAACACCAACGTCAAAGACCTGGGAGTGATTATGTCGGAGGATCTCACCTTCAAGGACCATAACATTGTATCAATCGCATCTGCTAGAAAAATGACAGGATGGATAATGAGAACCTTCAAAACTAGGGAGGCCAAGCCCATGATGACACTCTTCAGGTCACTTGTTCTATCTAGGCTGGAATATTGCTGCACTCTAACAGCACCTTTCAAGGCAGGTGAAATTGCCGACCTAGAAAATGTACAGAGAACTTTCACGGCGCGCATAACGGAGATAAAACACCTCAATTGCTGGGAGCGCTTGAGGTTTCTAAACCTGTATTCCCTGGAACGCAGGAGGGAGAGATACATGATTATATACACCTGGAAAATCCTAGAGGGACTAGTACCGAACTTGCACACGAAAATCACTCACTACGAAAGCAGAAGACTTGGCAGACGATGCACCATCCCCCCAATGAAAAGCAGGGGTGTCACTAGCACGTTAAGAGACCATACAATAAGTGTCAGGGGCCCGAGACTGTTCAACTGCCTCCCAGCACACATAAGGGGGATTACCAACAGACCCCTGGCAGTCTTCAAGCTGGCACTGGACAAGTACCTAAAGTCAGTTCCTGATCAGCCGGGCTGTGGCTCGTACGTTGGTTTGCGTGCAGCCCGCAGCAACAGCCTGGTTGATCAGGGGCTGATACACCAGGAGGCCTGGTCACAGACCGGGCCGCGGGGGCGTTGACCCCCGAAACTCTCTCCAGGTAAACTCCAGGTAATAGCCTGATGGATCAGTTTTTGGAATATTGCCGGCGAGTCCTGCATCCCAAATGGGGTTACTGTGTATTGATAATGACTTCCCGGAATTATAAAGGCAGAGATTTCCTTCGCTTTGTCAGTGGTACCTGATAATAACCTTTAAGGAGGTCTAATTTGGACACAAAAGTAACCTTACCCACAAAGTCCACTACATCATCCAAATGTGGCAGAGGGTAAGCATCTTAAAAAGTGACCTCATTCCCCTTACGGTAGTCTGTGCACATTCGAAAACCTCCATCAGACTTCTTAACAAGGATGCACCGTGAAGCCAATGGACTGGATGATTCCTCCACTAATCCGTGTTCTAACAGAAATGCTACCTCCTGCTTAAGTAGCCTCTCTTTTTTCAGGATTAGCTCTGTAGGGGGAGAGTTTATCTACATCATAATACCCTAATGTACATTATTTCGGGACATCTGAAAATATATCAGGGTAAGATTGTGAGAGTTCAGTTAAACTTATTACTTGGTTCTTAGACAGCCCCATTGTTAAAGGGCTAGGGTTCTTAAGGAGGACAGAATTGGGAAGCTTTACTTGAATTTCGGGAATAGGGTGCAAAGTCGTCTACAGAGGCAGAGGACAGAGTCATTACTTGGAATTTATTTGGACCATTAAATGTTTTAATCTGATTTATATGGTATGTTTTACTCTTTGAGGGCTTATGAAGGGGAGCTAGCACATAATTTACACCAGATAGTTTACTTATAGTTTGTATAGGTCCCATAAATCTAACTTTTAAGATGTGGCCAGGAATAGGCTCCTGCACCAGAACCTTGTCTCCTGGAATGATGGAGTGAAACTTTGAGTTTCTGCCATACCACTGTTTCATAGTGTTTTGAGCAGTTTTTAAGTTAGCCTTAGCCAAATTATGGGCCACCTGCACCCTTGAAAAAGGGTTGTAGTATGTTATGCAGGCGTCTTCTCCCATCCATTCTTCCTTGAGCACTCGCAGAGGACCTCGTACGTCGTGCCCAAAGATTAGCTCAAACGGACTGTACCCTGTGGACTCCTGCAAAGTTTCTCTCATTGCAAACAGCAACAGAGGAAGTGATCCATCCCAGTTTGTAGGAAAATGCATGCAATAAGTTCTCATCATGGTTTTTAATGTTTGATGAAATCTTACCAAGGAGCCTTGGGACTGAGGATGAGAGACAGTGGATTATTTATGAGTTATTCCTAGCCTAGTTAATGCTTTCCTAAGCACTTTGGCATAAAATTAGTACCTGAACTATCTGGATAGACTTAGGAATACCAAAATAAGATATAAATTTAGTTAGGGTTTTAATTAATTATTAAAACCCTTAATTGGGCAAGCATAGGAAAATGCAGAGTTTGAAATGTATTTCCTATGAGTGGATAGAGTATCTCAATGTAATGGAAATGAGGCCATATAAATAGATTTGTGAAAGTTAGTTTTCGATCAATTTCTAATATTCAAGGACCGATTGTACTAGGTCCTGCTCAGTAAAGGGTGCAAAATTGTAAATGTTGCAAAGTTGTAATTGTTAATAAAACACCAAATAACTATGTCTTTAATTTATTATACAAATAGACAATATCAAAAACACAAATGGAACTTGATTCCAAACACTTTGCAAGTATTATAAAAATATAGAAATGAGCCAAATAGCAACATGGACACATTGCAAAGGGATAAAACTTACAAGTCTCATATTCCTGAGTTTTCTGAGGAAGAACAATCATTTTAGATCATTAATTGCTACAATGAAAGTCTATGAAGTAATTTCTATCCTTCTTGATGCATAGATTTACTTTGCATATGGCACAGGAAAATGAGGATGTGACATGATTTTTCTTTTTGCTGCAATACTTGTAACGAAGTAGCTAGCCTAGCATTAGCCAGTGACCTAGCATTTTGTCAAGTCTCACTCTGTCGTCAGGTCTTTCTGCACGTTGGTACTGCATTGCAAATGGGAACTGCAAGGTTGACAAATCATGAGCATTACTGTCACCACTAGAAGTACTTGGTGAAGCTCTTGGAGTTGTTCTTATGTTGCTGCATCTAAACTTTTGTCTTTTGGATCTTGCAGTGACAGAGATTTCAAGCCTGAATAGCTTCAGTGACATGCATTTGGTTTTTAGTGACCGACAATCACGGCAGCAAAGAAGCCATGCATTCACAACAGCAAGATCAAGAACATAGGCAAATAGACGCATGTACCAACGTTTAGATTTCGTAAGTGTTTTGTACAGATGCACCAACATGTTACTTTTGTCAATACCTCCCATGTATGCATTATAGTTCTTGATGACTGCAGGACACTAGAACTGGTTTTTCGTCTTTGTTTCCTTGTTATATCTTTCAATAAGACTCACAGGATTGACCCCCACATCATTCGTCACTAAA
Source organism: Cherax quadricarinatus (assembly GCF_038502225.1). Taxonomy (NCBI): domain Eukaryota; kingdom Metazoa; phylum Arthropoda; class Malacostraca; order Decapoda; family Parastacidae; genus Cherax; species Cherax quadricarinatus. Next base: position 17,626,108 of record NC_091358.1, on the reverse strand, counting down.
GTCACAGCTTTGTTGTCCTTCCATCTTACAACAAGGATACCATCATCGGTTTTGAAAGTCAAAAGTGCCCCTGGGCACTATGTTCTCTTCCATTTGTTTGACAGTCATCAGTTCTGGCTTACCACATCTATTTTCACGTACTGTTCTAGTGTATCTGCAGTTATACTTGTCTCTTAGTAACCTGACCAAAGGTAGACTTGAAAAGAAATTGTCAGCATAGATTGCTGATGTATTTCTTTGGTTGAGAGTTGTTGCAAGTACCAGAACAATATTTGAACTTATTAGTAGTTTAGTTTCTTCATGTGGCAGTATATCATGTATGATTCCATCTTCACTTGCATGACAAAATAGTTTGAAACCCCACTTGTCTGGTTTGTTTTTCATGTACTGCCTTAGGTTTCCAGCGGTTTTACCCTTGAAACCAACCATAACTTCATCAACAGACTGCTTGGGTGTAGCTGGAACTTTCAAGCAAGCAGTAGTTAATGCAGTGTAAAGAGGCCTTATTTTGTGGAATCTGTCATTATCCTTCTTTTGTGTGTTATCATTGAAATGAATTGTACGCCTAAGCAACCTAAACCTCTTAGATCCCATGACTTCTGTAACCTGGGGTATCTTAGTTGAACTTGCCCAATAGTCATCTAGGGATGGGTATGAAGAAATACCCATAAACAACAGAATACATACGAACTTCATGATTTCTTCAGAATCGGTTACAAAAGTACTATATATGTTTTTGCTTTGAATACAAATTTGTTTGAAATGTCATGTGGTCTATCATGTCTTGAGTAAAAAACTCGCTAAAATAATCATATGGACACCTAATTGCAAGAGGCATTTCAAGTTGGTATACAGGCAAAAAGTAATTTTGGATGTCAACCTTGTTCCAGTCGGTCTCAGCTTGAAGAGCAAGCTCATCATGAAGATCTTCATCTGGTTACTCCTCTATCGTTATACCTTTCTTTTTCTTGGCTAATTTTGGCGTTTTGAATGGCCTATCTTCCTCCTTGTCATCACGTGACCCGGATGCAGAGGTGGAAAGTATTCATCACTACTGTCAAGCAATTCCAGGTTAGCTGCTGAATCTGAGTCACTTTCCTCCAAAATGCAGACATATTTGGACTTCTGTTTGGAGGGCTTACCATGAAACAATTTCTTAATGATCTGTACACAACCAGACCACTACAGAATTCATATATGCATTAGAATTTTTTTTTAGAAACATTTATTTGCTGAAATTTGAAACTGGGCCTAAATAGGCAGTACTGAGTGTGCTAGCTCCTTTTTTGTTGCACTTTTTACAATTGCATAGTGCACTTATTATGCTTCACACAGACTTTATATATATATATATATATATATATATATATATATATATATATATATATATATATATATATATTTATATATATATATATATATATATATATATATATATATATATATATATAATATATGGCTAAACTATTCATTTACGCACTAGACACAAAAATCAGTACTTACCGACATTGTAGAGGGTAAAATCCAAGAGTATATGAGTGTCACTCTATGAAGAAAACCGCTTTGGGCAATGGCAAGCGAGAAGTGTTTACATTTTGGTCTCTCAACCAATGGGAAGCAAGCAGAAGCCATCACCACTTAGCTGGAGCGACTCAGGGAAGGCTTGTGATTGGTCAGAAATAGAGAACGGGAACCTAGATGCGCAGTGGGAGTAGGAGGACAAGCGCGAAAACCATGCATTTAGGACTGAGTAAACATGTTACTGCCCGATATAGGGTATTAAGAATGGCTTTGGTATTGATACTGCTCATTGGAAGTACTTCCAGATACCTAGTAGCTTTATCCATGATAATAAACAAGTACTGGTTTCCAGACTTGGATTTTGGTAATGGACCCACACATACCCATTGTATACCTGCAAACGGTTCTCCGTCTTCATGTAAAAGATGAAGTGGTGCATGTTTAATGGGGGGTTTTCCTACTTGCTGACATCCCCTACAAAAGCAGATGTGACTCTTTACATCTTGCCTTATTTTTGGCCAGTAAAACTCTTTTAGTAGTTTATACAGGGTTTTTGTAATTCCTAAATGACCTCCAAAAGAAGAATTGTGGGTTACATTTAAAACCTGTGATCTAAACTTTTTAGGAACTACCACTCTATCTTTTGGCTTCCCTCTACCTCCTTAACAGTCTCTGTGAAGATCACTGTGGTGACGTGCACTGAGCTCACTGTGGTGACGTGTACTTATCTTCAGTGGCGAAGTGTACTTAACTCAGTGAGGACGTTAGTGTATTCTCCTTGGACTGAACCAAGATGCCCTCCATCAAGCAACTTTACCAGCAGCTTATGAAAGAATTGAGGGTAGCGAAAATGGAAATGCGACGATTGACTGAGAAAAACAAAAGAATTCGTAGTAGTCCTCCTGTTTTGAGTCCTCAGGTCAAGAAGGGAACGTGGTCAGTGGCTGGACAGCAGGGAACGAAGTTGACGATCAAGAAGACGAATGGAAAGGTAGAAACGATGAAGAAGAAAGAGACTGCAGTGGAAACCGTTGTGGAAACATCTAATGCATTCTCCGTGCTACCCGACGAATGTAAGCCGACTACTAGGAATGTCACGACGAACGACACCAAAGAAGGTAAGAATATTGTTGTTGTTGGGGATAGCCAGGTTAGGTACATGGATAGGGCGTTCTGCTTCAAGCAGAACAGGGGTAAGAGACAGAGGGTTTACTTTCATGGGGCTGGGATGAAGGATATTGTTAGCCGTCTAGATGACATCGTGAGAGGTAATGGGAGCAATCCTATTATCTGTCTCAGTGCTGGAGGCAACGATGTTGGCAGACGTAGGAGTGAAGACCTGATTAGCAGGTATAGGTCAGCAATAGAGATAATTAGGAGGAAGGGTGGGAACCCTGTCATATGTGGTATTTTGCCAAGGAGAGGAGTTGGAAACGGATGGTTGTCCTGGGCAATTGGTGTCAATTGCTGGCTGGACAAATACTGTAAGGGAAATGCGGTAACATTCATTGACAACTGGGACCTCTTCTATAGCAGAAATGACATGTATGACAGGGATGGGGTTCACTTATCTAGGTCTGGGGTGGGAGCACTGGCAACTGCAATGGAGGGAGCTGTTAGGACTTTAAATTAGAAATAGTGGTATGGGTTTTGGCGGAAAAACAGTGAAGTCGCAGTGTAGTAATATGAGTACTAGGAGAACTAGTAATAGGCAAAATGAGGTGAATATTGGAAAGCCAGTGGCACTAGGTGACAAGGACAGTAATAGGCTTAGTGGAATAACAGAAAGGATCAGGAAGGGTAAAGAGAAAGGAGGGTCTTTAAATATATATTACACAAATAGTCGTAGTGCTAGGAATAAGATGGACGAGTTGAGATTAGTTGCTAGTGCAGGTAACATTGATGTATTTGCCTTAACTGAGACGTGGTTCAATACGAAAAATCGGGACATGGCTTCTGAATGTCACATACAAGGTTTTTAATAGTTCCAAGTAGACAGAAGTATCGGGAAGGGGGGTGGGGTGGCACTTTATGTCCGACATCGGTAGAATTGTTGCATAAAAACGGGTATTAAGTCTGAAGTAACACATACAGAGTCTGTTTGGATAGAATTTTCAAAGGGGCGTGTAAAGTTGATTTTTGGTGTGATATACCGTCCCCCGAAGTTAGGGACCAAAAGAGACTACTATGGGAGGAAATTGTTAAGGCCACAAGGCACGATAACGTAGTAATTCTAGGAGACTTTAACTGTAGTCATATTAATTGGAATTTCTTGACTGGGAATTTTAAAAAGGAGATAAGAAAAGCTGAATGGGACTATGAAATTAAAGTTGCTAGGGAATCGAAAACTAACCCCCAAAAATTTTTCCAGATTTATAGAACAAAAGTTAGAGATAAGATAGGTCCCCTTAAAAATAAGTATGGAGTTCTTACTGACAAAGAGAATGAAATGTGCTATATTTTTAATCATTATTTTCTCTCGGTTTTCACTCAGGAAGAAACTAATAATATCCCAATAATTAGGTATTTTAGTGAGCCTGAAGAAGATAAATTATGTAATATCACAGTCACTAGCGAAATGGTTATCAAACAGATTGACCGTTTGAAGCAAATAAATCGCCGGGTCCTGATGAGCTTTTTTCAAGGGTTCCTAAAGAATACAAAATGCAACTCTGTGAAGCTTTAACTAATATTTTTAATTTATGTCTCCAAACAGGTGTAGTGTCTGATATGTGGAAGATGGCTAATGTAACTCCTATTTTTAAAGTAGGCGACAAGTTACCGTCAAATTACCGCCTCAATTGTAGGCAAATTACTAGTCAATTATAGCTGATAATATAAGAAGCCATCTCGACAGGCATAATTTGATTAATGATACTCAGCATGGATTCACCAGTGGCCGTTCCTGCCTAGCTAATTTATTAACCTTCTTCAGCAAAGCTTTTGAGGCCGTTGATCAGGATAAAGAATTCGATATTGTTTATTTAGATTTTAGTAAGGCTTTTGATAGAGTTCCACATCAGAGACTGTTGAAGAAAATGGCTGCTTATGGCATTGTGGGGAAAAGTGTTGTCATGGATCGGGTCATGGCTCACTAATAGGAAGCAGAGAGCGTGCATAAATGGGGTTAAATCTGAGTGGGGATCTGTAACAAGTGGCGTTCCACAGGGATTAGTTTTAGGCCCATTGTTGTTTATAATATATATAAATGTCCTTGATGAGGGAATTACTAGTGACATAAGCAAATTTGCTGATGACAAGAAGATAGGCAGGATAATCGATTCAGACGTTGATGTCTCGGAACTTCAGGAGGATTTAGACAAACTGAGTTCGTGGTCAGAAAAGTGGCAGATGCAGTTCACTGTAGATAAATGTAAAGTTCTGAAGCTCGGAAATATTCATAACCCTAGCACCTACCAGCTTAATAATGTTGAACTTAGCCGTATAGAATGTGAAAAGGATTTGGGGGTTATGGTAAGCAGCAACCTTAAACCAAGACAGCAATGTGGAAAAAGACACTTATGTACAGTTCAGGACATTTATTAAAGGAAACGTTTCCCCACGAAATAAATGTCCTGAACTGTACATAAGTGTCTTTTTCCACATCTTGTCGGTATCACCATACCATTTCCTCAAGACAGCAATGCCTAAGTGTACACAGTAAGGCAAATAGATTAGGGTCCTTAAATATATATTACACAAATAGTCATAGTGCTAGGAATAAGATGGACGAGTTGAGACTAGTTGCTAGTGCAGGTGACATTGATGTATTTGTCTTAACTAAGACGTGGTTCAATATGAAAAATCGGGACATGCCTGCAGAATGTCACATTCAGGGTTTTAAATTGTTCCTAGTAGATAGAAGTATCGGGAAGGTGGGTGGGGTGGCATTGTATGTCGGAGATCGCTTGAACTGTTGCATAAAAACTGGTATTAAGTCTGAAGTAACACATACAGAGTCTGGATAGAATTTTCAGAGGGGCATGAAAAATTGATTTTAGGTGTGATATACCGTCTCCCAAACTTAGATAGGGACCAAGGGAGACTACTATGGGAGGAAATTGTTAGGGCCACAAGACACGATAATGTAGTAATTCTAGGAGACTTTAACTTTAGTCATATTGATTGGAATTTCTTGACTGGGAATTTAGAATCATACGACTTCTTAGAAGTAGTTCAGGATTGTTTTTTGAAGCAGTTTGTGACAGAACCTACAAGGGGTAATAACCTGCTTGACTTGGTTTTGGCAAAAAGGACACCCTCGTAAATAATTTAGAAATTTCAGAGGAACTCGGCACAAGCGATCACAAATCAATTACCTTTAGCATTGAATGGAAGTATGATAGTAGGGATAATTAAGCACTGGTCCCAGATTTTCGCTTAGCAGATTACAAAGGGCTTAGAGAACACTTATCATCTGTAGACTGGAGTAACGAAGAGAGCTATCAGTATGACAGCTTTCTTAACACAATACATGCTGCCCAAAGGACATTTATCCCATATAAGGAAATTAGATCGAATAGAAATGACCCCAAATGGATTAATAATAGGCTCAAATATCTTTTAGGTCAGAAGAAAGGAATTTATAGGCGTATCAAAAGAGGTGAGGGTCATCTTATGAACCAGTATATTGACATTAAGAGGGATGTTAAAAAGAGGATAAGAAAAGCTAAACGGGACTATGAAATTAAAGTTGCTAGGGATTCAAAAACTAACCCAAAAAGTTTTTTCCAGGTTTATAGAACAAAAGTTAGAGATAAGATATGACCCCTTAAAAATAACTCTGGGCATCTCACTGTCAAGGAGAATGAAATGTGCTCTATTCTTAACAATTATTTTCTCTCGGTTTTCACTCAGGAAGACACTGACAATATCCCAGTAATTAATTTTTATAGTGGGCTTGAAGATGATAAATTATGCAATATCACAGTCACCAGCGAAATGGTTATCAAACAGATAGACCGATTAAAGCAAAAATCCCCGGGCCCTGATGAACTTTTTTCAAGGGTTCTTAAAGAGTGTAAAATGAAACTCTGTGAACCTTTAACTAATATCTTTAATTTATCTCTTCAAACAGGTGTAGTGCGTGATATGTGGAAGATGGCTAATGTAATTCCTATTTTTAAGGCAGGGGACAAGTCGTTACCGTCAAATTACCGCCCAATAAGCCTAACCTCAATTGTAGGTAAATTACTAGTCAATTATAGCTGATAATATAAGAAGCCATCTCGATAGGCATAATTTGATTAATGATACTCAACGTGGTTTGACCAGGGGCCGTTCCTGCCTAACTAATTTATTAACCTTCTTCAGCAAAGTTTTTGAGGCCGTTGATCAGGATAAAGAATTCGATATTGTTTATTTAGATTTTAGTAAGGCTTTTGATCGAGTACCACATCAGAGACTGATAAAGAAAGTGGCTGCTCATGGCATTGGGGAAAAATGCTATCATGGATCGAGTCGTGGCTCACTAATAGGAAGCAGAGAGCGTGCATAAATGGGGTTAAATCTGAGTGGGGATCTGTAACAAGTGGCGTTCCGCAGGGATCAGTTTTGGGCCCATTGTTGTTTATAATATATATAAACGACCTTGACGAGGGAATTACTAGTGACATAAGCAAATTTGCTGATGACACGAAGATAGGTAGGATAATCGATTCAGACGTTGATGTCTCACAACTTCAGGAGGATTTAGACAAACTCAATTCGTGGTCAGAAAAGTGGCAGATGCAGTTCAATGTAGATAAATGTAAAGTTCTAAAGCTCGGAAATATTCATAACCCTAGCACCTACCAGCTTAATAATGTTGAACTTAGCCGTATAGAATGTGAAAAGGATTTAGGGGTTATGGTAAGCAGCAACCTTAAACCAACACAGCAATGCCTAAGTGTACACAGTAAGGCAAATAGATTATTGGGATTTATATCAAGAAGTGTAAGCAACAGAAGTCCAGAGGTTATACTGCAGCTTTATACATCATTAGTAAGGCCTCACCTAGATTATGCAGCTCAGTTCTGGTCTCAGTATTACAGAATGGACATAAATTCGTTAGAAAACATTCAGCGTAGAATGACTAAATTAATACATAGCATTAGAAATCTTCCTTATGAAGAAAGATTGAAGACCCTTAAATTACATTCACTTGTTAGACGAAGAATGAGGGGAGACATGATCGAAGAGTATAAGTGGAAGACGGGTATAAATAAAAGGGATATAAATAAGGTCTTGAGGATATCTCTCCAAGAGAGAACCCACAGTAATGGATTTAAATTAGATAAGTTTAGATTTAGAAAGGACATAGGAAAGTATTGGTTTGGAAATAGGGTAGTTGATGAGTGGAACAGTCTACCTAGTTGGGTTATTGAGGCTAGGACATTGGGTAGTTTCAAATTTAGGTTGGATAAATATATGAGTGAGAGGGGCTGGATTTGAGTGGGACTTGCAAATGAGTGGATAGAGTTATCAGAGCTTATTTCTTGGGTAGCATTGAGGATTGGGTTGGGAAAATGTTTCGTTAGTGGGATGAATTGTAAAGGGCCTGCTGCAGTGATCCTCCTTTCTTAAGAACATAAGAACATGGAAACAAACACATATGCAGTTTAATGTGATCCTTTATTGACAACGTTTCGTCCACACAGTGGGCTTTTTCAGGTCACAAACAGATCTACCTGGGGTGGAAGGTACGTGAGTATAGTCAGGTTCAGAATGTTGAGGTCAGGTGGAGAACGCTGCATCTGATGATCTACCGGGTGGGGTTATGAAGTCTAAGTTGTGAGCAGACCTTCTGCAGTGTTCTATGTTATTATGTGGGATAGCGATGAAGAAGTTTCTTGGCAAGTGGTTCAGCTATGTTATAGAAGCAATTGTTCTGGTTGAAATTGTTGGTTATAGAGATAAGCGATGATTCCAGGATTCTTCGGTATTGAGTGTTGTCTTCTGTGGCGATAAGTCTTGAGTTTCTATAGTTAATTAAATGGTTGTGTGAATTGCGATGTTGTACACAGGCATTCCTTGTATCGTCAGTCCTGTTTGCGCATTGGTGTTGGCAATGGAGTTGGTGGGGAGGACTATGTATCTCTTCTCGGCAGTGTCTTCTCTGGGTGTGTTGAAGATGTTTAATGCCCGCCGTCTGCAGTCTCTGATGAAGTGACGAGGATAGTGGAGTTTACAAAATACTTGTTCAATTATAGTGCATTCTTCCTCAAGGAACTCATTGCTGCAGATTCTGAGTGCACGCAGGAAGAAGCCTATAATTACACAATGGTGAGAGTAGAAGTGGAGAAGATCGTTTTGGTTGGTTGGTTTTCGATAGACTTTAAAACGAAGTTCATGGTCAGCTTTGCAGAGAAGAACATCAAGAAAAGGAAGAGTGTTGTCGACTTCTTCTTCAAGTGTGAACTGGATTGAGGGCTCGACCTGGTTGAGCTTGTCTTGGAGAGCTTGAACGTTGAAGCGCCTGGGAGTTATGAGGAGAATGTCGTCAACATAACGGAGCCAGGTGACAGTCGAAGGAATAATGGTGGAGAAACGCTCGGCTTCCAGATGTTCCATGTGTAAGTTCGCCACTGAGTGGCGAGCCCATGGGTAGACCAAAAATCTGTTGAAAGAGGTGATTTTCGAAAGAGAAACACGTAAAGCCGACACATAGTTCAACGAGGTCGATGAAATCGCTGGCTGGAATAGGAAGATCAAGTGAATCATCAATTTTTCTGCGCAAGAGATCGATGGCTTGTGTAGTAGGTACTTTGGTGAATAGGGAAGTTACGTCAAGGCTGAAAAGTTTCATGTTCCTGATGTTGATGTTGCGAATGCGATTGAGATCACCCGAGTGTTTGAGATGTGCTGGACTGATAGTGCCCAAGAGTTTGGAGAGGTGTTTTGCGAGAATTCCTGAGAGTTGGTGGGGAGCACTTCCTATTCCCGAAGATATGGGCCTCAATGGGATACCAGGCTCGTGAGTTTTTGATAGGCCGTACATTCTGGCAGGTCTGGGGTTGCTGGGTATGGTGTGCAGAAGTTTCTTCCCTTGTTCTGAGTTCCTCAGAATGCGGCGAGTCCTTTGAAGAAAAGTTTTAGTAAGGTTGTCCACTTGGTTAGTTGTGAGGGGTTTGTAGGTATCTGGGTCATTAAGTAGATTGAGCATTTTGTTCCTGTAGTCATCAGTGTTCATGATAACAACACCACCTCCTTTATCAGCGGTGGTGACCCTGATGGTCGTGTCTTCTGCTAAACCTTTAAGTGCAATGATGTAACGTCGAGGTATGACTGGGGAGCTGCGTGTAGAGATGGCTGCTGAGATGATGCCTTGGAGAAAACCTTTTTGGAAGTCGGAGTCATTGTGTCTGTAGTTTTTGGCGATGAAATTGAGGTCTTGTTTTGGTTTCGTAATTCCTGTTGCGAATTTGAGGCCTAAGCTGAGGGCTTCGGTTTCTGTGGTTGGCAGTGGACGAGATGAAAGGTTTTGAATAATGTCAGGTCTTCCTAAACTTTTCCAATGACTATTATTGCAGAGAGTTTGTAGTTTTCTAGCAAGTCTGATCTTCTGTTGAACATTCGCTGTGGTAACTCTGCTGCGAATGATTTCGGCGGTGCGTCTGTTCATGTTGCTCCTAAGTGCTGGGCCTAGTGTTCTGGCTTTGAGAAAAGCTTCCTTTGTAGCATTGTTTAAGTCATCTGCACACTCTTCAAGGTAGGTCCGAGCTGTAGCGGAGAAAGGAGGTTTGATGTTGGCAATTTGAGGAGGAGTAGATATTGGTAAGACCATTTCTTGGATGCAGTCACGAAGAAAATTGTGTCTATTGCAAAGTGAGTAAGTTTTTAGAAGAAGGTCCAGGTATTCTCTGTGTGAAGGATCCATTTCTACTGCAGTGTTGATCATTCATCACCACGTACCACCAAAATGTTCCACCACCTTGTTCCACCACCCACTATCATGAATCACCATAACCATCATGTACCTCCACCATGTACCACTACAGCCATCATGTACCATTATAACCACCATGTACCACCACAGCCACCATGTACCACCATCATGTACCACCACAGCCACTATGTACCACCATCATGTACCAGCACAGCCACCATGTACCACCATCATGTACCACCACAACCACCATGTACCACCATCATCCACCATGTTCCACCACAACCACCATCATCCACCATGTTCCACCACAACCACCATGTACCACCACAACCATCATGTACCATCATTATGTACCACCAGAACCACCATGTACCACCACCATCCACCATGTTCCACCACATCCACCATGTACCACCATTGCCTGTACTAAGCAACACTGCCCAGCTTTACCATCTCCTTCAAGGTACATATTGCTTACTCTCATAAACATCATTTTATTCTACTACTCTTCAAACCTTTCTCATATGCCAGCTTGCTGGCCTCTCTGACCTTCTTTATTATACTCTGTCATTCTACTGGTTTTCCGGAATTCCAGCCTCCCAGCCTACTGATCTCCTGGCATCCCAGATTCCTGCATTTCTGCCAGAAACGTACCGGCCTGGCAATTTGCCGGCTGTCTGCATCTCCTCGGTTCATTGGTTCCTTCATTCCCCCAAGGCAGACAAATGTGTTTGTATGAATGTGTTTGCGTTTGCGTGTGTGATTACCTGTTTGCAGTTACATGAACAAAGCTGTGTTCCTGGGTAACCCAATAAGTGTTTACTTTTGTTTTTCAAATTGGAAATGATTTTTTTTTTTCGAAATGTACCTCTGAAAACAATTCCCAAATGTTATATGAAAAGAGAAATATAAGCTTATAACAGTGTTAAAATTGATAAATTAGACACATGAGCAACTCTTGGGAATCTTTATTGAGGAAACGTTTCGCCACACAGTGGCTTCATCAGTCCATACGTAGGAGAAACTTGAAGAACAGGAGGAGAATGAGGTAATCAGTCCCTCAACCTTGAGTCGATGTGTTCAGTCCATCAATCTTGAGTCGATGTGTTCAGTCCATCAATCTTGATTGATGGACTGAACACATCGACTCAAGGTTGAGGGACTGATTACCTCATTCTCCTCCTGTTCTTCAAGTTTCTCCTACGTATGGACTGATGAAGCCACTGTGTGGCGAAACGTTTTCTCAATAAAGATTCCCAAGAGTTGCTCATGTGTCTAATTTATCAATTTTAACACTGTCATAAGCTTATATTTCTCTTTTCATATAACATTTGGGAATTGTTTTCAGAGGTACATTTCGAAAAAAAAAAATCATTTCCAATTTGAAAAACAAAAGTAAACACTTATTGGGTTACCCAGGAACACAGCTTTGTTCATGTAACTGCAAACAGGTAATCACACACGTGTCTAATTTATCAACATGTCGGTTCTCTGAACCAGTCATCTACAAAAGTGTTAAAATTGTTAAATTCGCTGCACTGCCTTACACTTGGAGACAGTTTTTTCGTCTTCTGAGTGACAACATTAAAAATTTTCCAAAAACTCGGGTATATTGATTTAATTTTATAAAATATAATATTTTTTTTGTCTTAAACTTATTTTTCGCTATGAATTGTCAACTGGGAAATAATATTGAAAACATTCTCCGACAAATCATTAAATATAATTAGTCAAACTCATCATCATTGTTTGGGATGTGCTCAACGTTCATAATCATCACTATCATTATTATAATAATAATCATCATAGTGAAATACAACCTTCATGGACACTCAGAAAATGTAGAAACATGTATCTTCATTTACATTTTAGTAATTCAGTAGCGCATTTGAAAAACGTTTCCCTAATTATTTCCAGAGACAAGATAGAAATACAGCTGCCTTTTTCTGCAACCGTATCGTTATGTATCACGAACAGTTACAATTACAGAGGAGTGTGTGGAGAGAAAGAGAGGTTAAGAGAGTAGTGAAGGAATGTAAAAGGTGAGCAAATGAGAAATTGGTTAAGATGCTGTCAACAAATTTTGCTGAGAATAAGAAAAAGTCTTAGAATGAGATTAATAAGTTGAGAAAGCCTGGGAAACGAATGGACTTTACGCTCAGGCGAAAGAGTGGTACAGGAGCTAGATCAGTTTCTCTCTTCATTATATGTTAGAACGCAATGTGCCAACTCCAGTGAAATTCTCAGACTATCCTGTCTGAGAATTTCACTGCACTTGAGAATAGACTACCAAAAATGGGAGCTGCTAACTACTGCAGCTGGAGAGAGTATCTCTGAACGTGTCTCATGTCAACAACCATCTAGCCCTTCTCCTTCCTAGTTTGTGTAAAAACAAACAAGTGCAGCTTGTGTGTGGCTTCAATTCATTTTTAGCTGAAGTTTTGCTGAAAACAACAGCCTGTGTTCGAAAGTGAAAAATATTTAAAAAGATTTTATATACTTTTATATACAGCCAAGAATTGTGTGCAAAAACGGTATGTTCTGACTTAATAAATTATCTTTTTTTTTAACAGTATTTGATATATGAGACTTCTAGTTTGTTCTTCTTCACATTGTGTGTTGATTGTAAAGGAGATCCAAGCCATCAAGACTTGAATAATGAGTGACTAAGATCAAGATATTAGTGTCGTGACCAATACGAAGATCAGCGTCAGCCGAGAGGTATCACTGCCTTGGCATTCATTTTTCAGACTTATTATGACGCAGCAAGAAGGAATTTCTTCTTTTAACACAAACATATTTTCCTGTAGCTCGATCGCTAGCGCGATCAGTTCACACACTGAAGTCCGGGAATCGATCCCCCGGTAAGGCTGGAAAACATTCGGACGTGTTTCCATAAGACACTTGTTGTCCCTGTTGACCAATCAGCAAAATGGGTACCTGGGTGTTAGTCGACTGGTGTGGGTCGCATCCTGGGACAAAATTGGCCTAATTTGCCCGAAATGCTCAGCATAACAAGGGGCTTTCTATATAGTAGTATGTCATTGATGTCAGCTAGGACTGTATACCTTGTACATGTACTTGTAGTAAATAAAGATATGATTATTATTATAATTATTATTATTATTATTATTATTATTATTATTATTATTATTATTATTATAATTATTATAATTATTATTATTATTATAATTATTATTATTATAATTATAATTATAATTATAATTATTATTATTATTATTATTATTATTATCTGTCTTGGACAATTGTCACTGGTCCAAGACCCGAAATACGGGTTATTTGTGTTATTCCAGTCTTGGTATTATGACTTTTTATTTTTAATATACTAACTGCATTACGAGACTCAGCATTAGGGAACTACCATAATGCCTGGGCAAATGCTGACTAATTTGTCTTTCGCATTAATCCCTGTTGGGGTTGGTCTGCACGGGTTCACCATTGACCTTTGTTGAAGTTCCTATATTTAAGGAAATAGCTTGTTTATTTACCTTAGATGTTTACTCTGTGATAGTTGTCACTGTTTTGAGTCCATTACACTGTGTTCCCACCAACATCCCACTAAGAATACTACGAAGCACTGGTTAATAATTATGACCTTTTATATCATTCTCATCTCATTCTGCACGTGTCTGAGCACACTCTTTCTGTTGTTTACTTGATATAGTTTACAATTTCAGATGGCTGTGGCTTATATTTTCCCGTTCAGTAATATGTTACATTTCCGATGGAATACAAAGCCATCTGGCTGGAGATCTAGTGCATCGTACTCTCTAGTACTCTCTAGTACACTAACAGAACCGTTTATCATTCCGTTTACTGTACATCTTATAAACAGTATTTTGAAGCTCATTAACCCTTGCAGGGATTATTTCAAGCCCATTTTGCTTCACTTCATACCTGGCTAGCAGGACAAAAATAAAAATATTTTGTTAGGTAAGACACATATGCAACAGTTAGGTATCTTTATTATGAAACGTTTCGCCTACACAGTAGGCTTCTTCAGTCGAGTACAGAAAAGTTGATAGAAGCAGAAGATACTTGAAGACGATGTAATCAGTCCATCACCCTTAAAGTTTTGAGGTGGTCAGTCCCTCAGTCTGGAGAAGAGCATTGTTCCATAGTATGAAACAATATTTTAACATCGGACCCCACAGCTCCGATGTTAAAATATTTGCAGATTCTAATTTTTTTTTTTTACACTTGCAATGACAGAAGTTCTCTAGATATTTTTGCTGCAATTTGTTCAGGTTAAATTGTAAAGAGTCATTTTCAATGATTCTTTATGTAAAAAGTAATTTTCAATGGCTTTATGTAGTCATTTTCGGTGACTCTTTACATAATTGTAAAGAGTCATTTTCAATGATTCTTTATGTAAAAAGTAATTTTCAATGGCTTTATGTAGTCATTTTCGGTGACTCTTTACATAATTGTAAAGAGTCATTTTCAATGATTCTTTATGTAAAAAGTAATTTTCAATGGCTTTATGTAGTCATTTTCGGTGACTCTTTACATAATTGTAAAGAGTCATTTTCAATGATTCTTTATGTAAAAAGTAATTTTCAATGGCTTTATGTAGTCATTTTCGGTGACTCTTTACATAACATATATTCGTTATGGAAGGTACCTTGGATCGAACCTGAGTGCTTCCCACTTTCCAGGAGCTATATTACCTCTGCGGGTTTAGCGTTATTTTCTTGATTATAATAAATACATTTACATAAAATACAGTCTTCCAATTCCACCGTTAATGTTTGTGAATAAATAAATGTCTCAGGGCCTTAATATCATTACTAGAGTAAAGAAAAATAAATTTGGCTGTAGAGTATTATCACCAAAATGAAACATACGATGAAAAACACAAATAATTGGCAATTACATTAATACCAGCGTATAATTTTTACTTCAGTTTGCATAAAATTATCATTTACAATTAAAACTGGTTATTGTTATTCTTGCAACATCTAATACATCTAATACTTTAAAAAATACCGTCCATTTGACGGTATTTACACCAGTGTTATCTGCGGTTAATAAGACGAACTGCTATGACTGAGAATGACAGGCATCCAAGTCTTTTTTTTTTCTTAATTCCCGTACTACTTAAAACATTCTTAAATGCTGTTGTTTTGAAATTTAAATTTTGATCACAATGAAATGGCCAAGGCAACCCAACTTGTAAAATGAACCTCATTAAGGCTTTTAGTATTGCCTTATGCTTGATGGTTGTCTATAGTACTGTTTCATGATATCTAGTGCCCTTCCATACGATATCTAGTGGCCTTGTGTGGCATGCTAAGAGTATATTACATTTTATTTGGTATATGTCACACTCCCATATAGGCTGCCTCCCAACCAGCGATTCAGGTGCTAAGGGTTAAACTATCATTATATCAGTACCTCGGTTCATCGGCCAATCACATAAGCTCACCAAAGCTGTGAAGCTATTTGGTTCACCTGTGATATGTAAATTGGCAGACTTGTCTGGGGCTGCTGGTGGTACACGGTACAGTCTCTGGTTCTTGCATATTGTTTCTTTGGTTCACTTACATCACTGTACATATTGTAAATACCAGTTTGTCTATTTAATGAAGGAATTACAAGTCATATACTGCTGTTGAGTTTTGTTTCTGGACATTGTTCCATTACAACCAGGTGCACACTCCATACTACATCTGTTTTCGTAATACCTTGCATGTCATATCTAGTTGCCTTGCATATGGTATCTGATGGTCTAGTAAATGACTCAGCACTAGCCAGATTTGGGTACAGTTGTGTTTGTTTTATAAAATGTCCCAGCTTTCTAAGAAGCTTACACTCACTGCCTTGTAATCACGAAAAAAAATTACGTCATACACGTCACCTCAGTACTGTCATAGGTAATACGACTTGGAAACGAAATTTCTTAATTTCTACCTTCTTCTCTACAAGTCTATTTCCCTTAAACTCCCTACCAGTACTTATGAAGTGTTTCCTCATGAGAACTTCCTTTCTTGCAACAAAAGAGAATTTGACTACTTCAGCTGTACACACTGCTGAATTAAAAGGCCCAACCAAGGAGACGTCATTTTTCTTCCTGAGGCGTGGCTGTCTGTCGACCAACGTGGTGACCTGTATCATGTAAGGACGTTCATTCTGATCTCTCTGTGAAGTGAACAAACGATGCCCTCTATCGAGCAATTGTACCAGCAGGTTAAGGATGAGCTGGAGGAAGCAGAGCAAGAGATAAGGCAACTGACTGAAGAAAACAAGAAGATTGTGGTAATCCTCCTGATGTGAATGCACAGGACAATGAAGGAAACTGGACAGTGGTTGGGCAGAAAGAAACGAAGCTGAAGATCAAGAGGAAGAATAACGAGGTGGAAACGATGAAGATACAAGAGACTGTTGTGGAAACCTCCAACTCATTCTCTGTGCTCCCTGACGAATGTGAGTCGAGTACTGGAAACGACACGACTACACCAGATTAAGTTTATGACTAGGGTTTCTTGCTTGAAGAACAGAGGGTGTGCTTTCCTGGGGCTGGAATGGAGGATATTGTTAGCCGTCTAGACCACAATATGAATGGTAATGGGAGTAATCCCATTATATACCTCCTCAATATATACTGCATTCCCACTTACCGGAAGGGGAGTGGAGTGGCAACATATGCCCGAGAACATTTGAACTGGTGCATAAAACGTGTATAAAGACTGAAGGAGCAAACCCAGAGTCTGTCTAGGGACAATTTTTTGGCGGGGAATGAAAAAAATTATTTTAGGAGTCATATACCAACCCCCAAACTTGGATAGGGGCCAAGGGAATCTACGTTGGGTGGAAATTATTAAGATTTCAATGCACGATAACAGTAATTCTAGATTTTACCTTCAGGCAAATTGATTGGAATTCCTTAACTGGGGATCAAGAATCAAACGACTTACTAGAGGTAATTTTAGACTGTTTTATAACAGTTTGTAACAGAACCATGAGAGGAAGTAACCTGCATGACTTGGTTCTGGCACATATGAAAACCCTTGGTAATAATTTGGAGAATGCAGAGAAATTTTGCACAAGCTATATTAAATCAATCATATTTAACATTAACACTGATTGGAAGTATGATAGGGGTAATTTTTAATTAGCAGATTACAATAGGCTTAGAGAACACCTCACATAAGTGGACTCGGGAAACGAAGAAAATTATCAGTACGACAGTTTTTAAATATTACATATATTCCGTACAGAGAAACAGAATAATGATACAAAATGGTTGAACAATAGGCTCAAATATCTTTTAGGGCAGAAGAAAGTAATTTATAAGCGCATCAAAAGGTTTGAGGTTCATCATATAAATCAATATATTCACATTAAGAGGGAGGCAAAGGGATAAGAAAAGCTAAAGGGATTATGAAATTGAAGTTGATAAGGATTCGAAAATTAATCCGAAAGTTTTTTCCAACTGCATAAAACAAAGGTTAGAGAAGAGTTAGATCCACTTAAAACTAACTCTGCAAAGCTTACTGAAAGTGAGATTCATGTGTGCTTGATTTTTAACTCAAGATTTTGTCAGTCACTGAGGCACCAACGATATCCTAGTAATTGATAGTAATTAATTATCATAATGAGCTAGAAGAAAATAAATTATGTAATATCAGTCATTAGGGATATGGTAACCAAATAGGTTATTTGATGAGTGCAAAATTGTATTTTGTGAACCATTAACTAAACTTAATACATTTCTTAAAACAAGTGTAATTAAAAAATGAAGAATAAAGAACGTGTCCACACACAATGTGAAAATGACTTCGGTGTTATGATAAGCAGCAACCAGAAGCCAAGACAGCAGTTGATAAGTAAGACGCTTGTGCAACAGTTACGTATCTTTATTCCGAAATGTTTCCCCCTACACAGTAGGCTTCTTCAGTCGAAAACAGAGGCAGCAGAATAAGTAGAAACGTAAAGACGATGTAATCAGGAAGACATAGTTTTGAGGTGGTCAGTCCCTTAGCCTGTGGAAGAGTTCTGCTCAATAGTCTGGAACAATGTGAAGCTGAAGCAAAAGAATAGAATCTTATATACTGTTGAGGTGAGGCACAGAAAATCCTGATGACAGAAGAGGCGGGACCCTCTAGAGAAGTAAGACAGTAATCATTAATGAGACGCAGTGTGGCAAACCACACTCGTAATTAGTGATCAGGCAATAAAGTTGTCGAAAAAGCGTTCTATGTACCAAGATACCGATATGCTGCAGCGGCTGACAATATAAATACGGTGATATGCAACACCGACAAGTTGATCAAAACACATGTAAAACAGTTACATATCTTTATTTCGAAACTTTTCAGTCAAATGTAGAGACAGAAGAAGCAGTAGAGATATAAAGACGATGTAATCAGTCCATCACCCTGTCTCTGACATATGTAAATCACATGTGTCAGACACAACAACATATTGGGAACGCGATATAGGGACTATTCCACGCGTGCCTAACGTTGAAGATTGAGACACTTATGGAACATATGGGAATCTTTATTGAGGAAACGTTTCGCCACACAGTGGCTTCATCAGTCCAATACAAAGCAGAAAAGTGTAAGGAGAGGAGGAGTTTGAGGTAATCAGTCCCTCAGCCTGGAGTCGATGTGTTCAGTCCATCAATCTTGTAGAATGTACAGCATAGGGCCCCGTACATGTGGCTTATATACTGTAGTCAGGTGAGGCGAAGCAAGAGGAGGCGGGGTCATAGTGAAACCATCCACTAGTCTATGTAGATCTTTGTCCAAAGGTTGGACAAGTTTTGAAGAATTCTTTGTATCAACTTGTCGGCTTTTTAAATCATTTATCACGTCTGTCAGACACTGCAGCATCATGGGATATTGATACAAAGAATTTCACAAAACTTGTCCAACCTACGGACGAAGACCTACTTAGACTACTGGATGGTTCCACTATAAACCCCGCCTCCTCCTGCTTCGCCTCACCTGACTACAGTATATAAGCCACGTCCACGGGGCCCTATGCTTTACATTCTACAAGACTGATGGACTGAACAC
Organism: Cherax quadricarinatus; assembly: GCF_038502225.1. Taxonomy (NCBI): domain Eukaryota; kingdom Metazoa; phylum Arthropoda; class Malacostraca; order Decapoda; family Parastacidae; genus Cherax; species Cherax quadricarinatus. The sequence goes on along the minus strand of NC_091358.1, from coordinate 17,606,671 downwards.
ATCGACTCCAGGCTGAGGGACTGATTACCTCAAACTCCTCCTCTCCTTACACTTTTCTGCTTTGTATTGGACTGATGAAGCCACTGTGTGGCGAAACGTTTCTTCAGTAAAGATTCCCATATGTTGCATAAGTGTCTCAATCTTCAACTTGTCGGTTATTTAAGCCATTTATCACACTTGCCTAACGTGTTGGCATGACGTACTTACACTAGTGGATTTTTGCACTAGTGACTCTACTCTCTCCTGCTTAAAACTCATCTGGCTGCATTATATAATCCACTTCTCCGTGGATATGCTGTATATTTCTCAAAATTGATGAATTGAACACATCGACTCAGGCTGAAGGACTGATTTCCTCAAACTTCTCATCTTCCACCGTTCTTCTTTGTAACCACTGACTGGTGAAACGTTTCTGCAGTAAAGGTACCCAAATGTTACACAAGTGTCTCATTTTTTTTTAAATTAATGCCATCCCAGTCACTAAAAACAACAGATATAGCCCCACTCTACATAGGTGTCAGTAAAGCAATTGCAAAGCTTTAACTACAGACCGATAGCACTAACATCCCATATCATAAAAGCCTTTGAAAGGGTTCTAAGAAGCAAGATCGCCAACCATCTAGATACCCATCAGTTACACAACCCAGGGCAACGCGGGTTTAGAGCAGGTCGCTACTGCCTGTCCCAGCTACTGGACCACTATGACAAGGTCCTGGATACTGTAAAGGATAAACAAAATGAAGATATAGTATACACAGACTTTGCGATAGTCTTCGACAAGTGCGACCACAGTGTAATAGCGCACAAAATACGTGATAAAGGAATAACAGGAAAAGTTGGTAGCTGGATCTATGACTTCGTAATAAATAGAGCACAAAGAGCAATAATAAACAGAGTAAAGTCTGAGGCGGTTACAGTGAAAAGCTCTGTTCCACAAGACACAGTACTCGCTCCCATCCTATTCCTCATCCTCATATCTGACATAGAGATATAAGCCAAAGCTCCGTGTCTTCCTTTGCGGATGACACCCGAATTCCCATGACAGTAACCTCCATCGAAGACACCGCAAGACTCAAATCGGACATCAACCAAATCTTCAAATGGGCCACTCAAAACAATATGAAGATCAATGAAGAGAAATTTCATCTACTCAGACATGAAAAACTTGAGGAAATTAAAACTGTATCAGGATACAACAAATTCTAACCATATAATAGAGGAGAAAAAGTAATGTCTTGGGAATGATAATGTCAGAGGATCTCGCCTTTAAAGACCATAGCAATGTATCTACCGCATATGCTATAAAAATGATAGGATGGATAATGAGAACCTTCAAAACTAGGGACGCCAAGCCCATGATGATTCTCTTCAAATCGCTTGTTCTCTCTAGGCTGGAATACTGCTGTACACTAACTGCCACCTTCAAGGCAGGAGAAACTGTTGACCATGAGAGTATACAAAGAACTTTCAAGGCACACATAAGTACGATAAGGCACCTAAATTACTGGGAACGGTTGAAGACCTTTGATTTGTATTCCCTGGAACGCAAGCGAGAAAGATACATGATAATATACACTTGGAAAATCCTAGATGGATTGGTACTAAACTTGCACACGAAAATCACTCCCTGTGAAATCAAAAGATTCGGCAGATGTAACATTCCCCCATTGAAAAGCAGGAGTGCCACGAGTACACTGAGATACAGCACAATAAGTGTCAGGGGACCAAGATAGCTCAACTGCCTCCCAGCACACATAAGGGGGATTACCAATAGACCCCTGGCTGTCTTCAAGACAGACACCTAAAGTCAGTACCTGACCAGCCGGGATGTGGTTCGTACGTCAGTTTGCGTGCGGCCAGCAGTAACAGCCTGGTTGATCAGACTCTGATCCACCACGAAGCCTGGTCACAGACCAAGCCGCGGGGACATTGACCCCCGAAACCCTCTCCAGGTATACTCCAGTTATACTGACCTATCTGAATCACTTTATGAAGTACATATTACACTTACTAAAAAAAAAACGTGCTGTACATTCTTGAACTTAGTCATGGGACGCGGGAATTTCCACTGCATATGAAATGTATCTCGTAAGTTCCTACTTGCTTGGTTTACCTGGGTTCCAAGACTTGTTATTACTTGAGAACGGTTTCTGAAATTTAAGTTCTTATTTTGAAGGTTCAACTTTTTTTTTTTACGGTTGAAGTTAACTCAAGATCTTTTCTTAGACGAACTTGACATTTGGTTACCTCTAATATCACTTGACAAGTGTTTCCTCAGATCATCTCTGTTTAGAACTAACACATTCTGAAAAGTTGACCAACAATGTCAACTGAAAAAGTTAAAGTTGGTGACTCCGGCTGATTTATGAAACTTGATAAATATTATTAAGGTATATAGACAGACTGGTAATAAATGACCATAATTTTTAAAGGGGTGGACCGGTAAGCCAGCGGAAGGCCTCGGTCAGATGACCAAAAGCTCCAAAGGCGGGTCATCATCTGACTAAGACCCGCGTCAGGAAACATTTGTCCTGTTTCCTGACGAACCTTACCTAACCTAACCTATCATCGACTTCTCAAGATGCATTTGTTCAGGCCTGAGATTTTAAATTTGATTTAACGTTTGTACTTGATGGAATACACTCAGAAGCCTCTGTGAAGACTATGTGAAATATGATTTTACATCATGAAATGAGTACCCGATCAGCCAGGCTGAGGTTCGTACGCTGGATTACCTGCGGCCTGAAGTAACAGCCTGGTTGATCAGGCGCTGATCCACCACGAGGTCAGGTCATGGACCGAGCAGCATGCAAGCTTTCAACACTTCTCCCTGAATGGCACAATATTCAAGTGGCTCGAACCTGAATCTCGAATTACTTATACAATTCCTAGGCTAATCTTCACTGAGACTTATTACTAATGCTACGGTATTTAGCAAATTAAATCGCTCAACAATACTATAACGACACTGTCTCCTCTCTCCTTGTCTCTTTCATACTCTTCCTTAACAAATGCAAGTTGGTTCTGGTCTATTCCAGTGAAAGCAGAGAATGTAAAGTGAGCTTGATGTATCTTAGTTGCTGCGCCATCCTACAAAGGTATCCCCGTATTGTATAATTCTCAGATTCTTGTATCTGAATGGCTGCGATATAACTAGTTCAAGGGTAAATATTAGCGTTGAAGATTTGATGCATAGACAATAATACCTTGATTTCTTCAATAAAAATTGCAAATTACGGTTTACATAGACAACTGATTAAAACTGTCAAGAAACATCAGCTGAAAGTTAAAGCCAATCTGAATAGGCATTTTACCGTTATCTAACAGAGATCAATAACCCAAAATACACCGTTATCAAGTCATGGACGTTGCAGCTGTATGAAGCTTTCACGGATTATCACATGAAAATCCTTATTTTTATTTCCTAGTTAATGAAAAATGACAAACTGGGGCCTATGCAAACCAAAATCAATTCAAACTTTTCTGAAAGATTTATCAAGAAAACCAATTTGCTTAATAAAATTGGAAGTTTAAAAAAAAAATCGCAGGGCGGTGATCCTCAGAAGAAACTCCAAGTGAACAGTAAATTTAAGTTTGAAGTCGACCTGAGGTTGTATCCTCTAATTTTTTCACGTAATCCAACAAGTTCATTTACTATCCCAGTAAATTTAAGAAATTTGGAATTCACAGCCTAATGCCAAACACGTTTCATTTATTTAATAAGATGAATCAGCCATTAAAGATTGATGTCGTTCATATAAGAGAAACTCATGTTATGGATTGAAAATAATACTATACCATTTGGAACTTAATATTGGCAGGATGATAACTACAGTCGCTGTTAACGATTCAAACCTTTTTTTTAAACAGGATAAACAAGTGATTCAGCGCTGTATGACTTTTATGGGCACAGCGTTAAGTTGTAATAATAATAATAATATTATTATTATTATTATTATTATTATTATTATTATTATTAATGCACAAGTGGTGGAGGGTTAGGTTAGGTAAGTTCTGTAGGGAAACAGGATGTTTCCTGAAGCGGATTTTGGTCATATGATGACTTGCCACTGGAGCTTTTAGTTATCTGACCGAGGCCTTCCGCTGGCTTACTGGTCCACCCCCTTTATGAGTGTAACCATTGTTTAAATAAGGTGGAAGATTGATGCCAATCAGAAAAAGCTTTCTGAAGCTATCATATGGGAATCAATCGTTCCATAAATCCGTCTCCTACTGTAGTTCACCAGGGTTGAAAATCTATAACAAGTCAGGTAATGCATTATAAAGTAATAAACGAGAGTCTTTCATAAAGTAGTAAAAGACAAGAAAACAGTCAGCATTAAAGTGTTGCATCTGGCATAAAATCGGATGATAATATAGAAAACGATGGTCCACTAACCAAAACTTGGATTATTATTATTATAATCAAGGGGGAAGCGCTAAACCCGGAGGATTATACAGCGCCTGGGGGGGGGGGATGTGGAAGGCATTCAGGCTTAATTCGGGGAACTAGAGCACAGATCCAATTCCCTAAATCAAGAGCCCCTCACCAACATCAAGGAACCTTCCTTGAGGGGACCAAAACTTGGAAAATGCAATAAAAACCAGGTTTTTTAATACGTCTCATTTTTCATTTCTCTTACCCTTTTTAAAAACTCACAGAACGGGTGAAGTTCGAACCCATGGTAGGTGAGTTCTAAAACCCTCTACTACTCTGGTGGCCTGGTGGTTAACGCTCTCGCTTCACACGGTGAGGGCCTGGGTTCGATTCCCAGCCAGAGTAGAAACATTGGACGTGTTTCTTTCCACCTGTTGTCTATGTTCCCCATCAGTAAAATGGGTACCTGGGTGTTAGTCGACTGGTGTGGGTCGCATCCTGGGACACTGACCTAAGGAGGCCTGGTCACAGACCGGGCCGCGGGGGCGTTGACCCCCGGAACTCTCTCCAGATAAACTCTCCAGATAGTCAATAAGAAAATACATTATTTTTTCAAGCACATAAATTTTTAACTAAAATTGGCAAATAGGCTGCCACACTACAAAAACATCTTCCATTAAGATACGTCAGTACTTAGTGTTTGAAAAAAAGAAGATGTAATGTTCTCTGATGTAGTTATAATATAGATAACAATTTATATGTAATAAATTAGGAAAATTAAAAATTACAGGACTGAAATTTAATGCAAAGTTTTCCTTTAATAAATTTGGTAGAATTACCGACAATATGTAAAGTAAAAGGACACAAGTGCAACTAATGTGACATTTTATTGTGGCAACGTTTCGCTCTCCAGGAGCTTTATCAAGCTCCTGGAGAGTAAACGTTGCCACAATAAAATATCACATTAGTTGCACTTGTGTCCTCTTACTTTACATTCCTTTAATAAAGCTGACCAAGAAAAAAACATTTATGGTATGTGCTCTGAATACAATAGAGGGTACTGAGGAAAATTAAGACACACGGAATAGGAGGAGAAAATTTTCTTGGGTAGAGGCATGATTGACAAATAGGCAGCAGAGTGTTTGCATAAATAGGGAGAAATCAGACTGGGGGCACATCACAAATGGTGTTCCACAGGGGTCAGTGTTGGGCCCTTTGTTGTTCACAATTTACATAAACGACATAGATGAGGGGATAAATAGAGACATCAACAAGTCAACTAAGGAGGGTGTTAAAGCACTCCAGGAAGATTTGAACAGATTGATGCAGTGGTCGGAGAATTGACAGATGTAATTTAATATTGACAAATGAAAAGCTCTAAACGTAACTTTTAATATTACTGACTGCGAAAAGGATTTAGGAGTTCTGGTTAGCAGTAATCTGAAACCAAGACAACAGTGCATAAGTGTTCACAATAAAGCAAACAGAATCCTTGGCTTCGTATCATGATGCATAAATAATAGAAGTCCTCAGGTTGTTCTTCAACTCTATATATTCTTGGTTAGGCCTCATTTAGATTATGCTGCTCAGTTCTGGTCACCGTATTACAAAATGGATATAAATGCACTGGAAAACGTACAAAGGAGGATGACAAAGTTGATCCCATGTATCAGAAATCTTCCCTATGAGGATAGACTGAGGGCCCTGAATCTGCACTCTCTAGAAAGGCGTAGAATTAGGGGGGATATGACTGAGGTGTATAAATGAAAAACGGGAATAAATAAATGGGATGTAAATAGTGTGCTGAAAATTTCCAGCCAAGACAGGACTCGCAGCAATGGCTTTAAGTTGGAAAATTTCAGATTCAAAAAGGATATAGGAAAGCACTGATTTGGTAATAGAGTTGTGGATGAGTGGAACAAACTCCTGAGTACCGTCATAGTGCCGTTGTGTAGTTTTAAATATAGGTTAGATAAATACATGAGTGGGTGTGAGTTGGATCTGACTAGCTTGTGCTAATATGTCTGATGCCGTGCTCCTTCCTTAAGTGGATGTGACGTGGATCTGACTAGGTTGGGCTAGTGGCTTAAGCTGGTAGGTGACTTGGACCTGCTTCGCTTGGGCCATTAGGCCTGCTGCAGTGTTCCTTGTTTCTTATGTTCTTATTTTCTTATAACCCATAAATCACGACTGCAAGGTGACATAATTCATATGTCACGACTGCAAGATTACATAACTCATAAATCACGATTGCAAGGTGACGTATGTCATAAATAAGGACTAAAGGCAACATATTTAAATAATCGGCTCGCCGTTTTCAGGAAGTTAGAATCCTGGCTTTGGTGTTCTTCCTATTTCTGGAATGTGACGCTTTAGAGCAGTGGTTCCCAAACTGGGGTAAATTACCCCCTGGGGGTAATTTAACCATTTTTGGGGGGTAATGGAGGGGTGACAGAAAAAAAGTTATGAATTCTGAAAATCAAGAAAACAATGCGGTACCCGGTATGAGGATTATTGTTAACTTTGTCTTAGTATATGAAGTTGTAAAGTAAACCTATTATAAGTAATAAAGTTAAACCAAATAACAATAAACATCAAAAACTAATATACAGTATTAGAAAAGAAGAAATATATAGCTAAGTGTGTGGAAACCCAAAAGTATTTTGACAAGTATGCTTCAGGACAAAAGTCACTCAGTAGCCCAGATCGACCTGTCCAGTACGCGTCACTCACTTCCTGAGGCTGCCTCTATTTCACACTGTCAGTTTATCTGTGAGCATCAGCCGAGGTAGACATAAGCTGGTATGTATGTGTACTGCCCTGTGCAGTATATAGTTAGTATTTACCCACTGTTACTGTGAATTTGTAGCTATTATTAATTTTATATATAATGTATGTGTGGTTCTTACGTTTTCAATGGTTTTGCTAGGATTAGCAGAGTATGCGAGGCTGTATACGTTCACGTTTAGCCATATATATCAATAATAACAACATTTTGTGAAAGGGGTAACATGCTTTATGTGGCATGTTAAATTGGGTAACAAGCTGAAAAAGTTTGGGAACCACTGCTTTAGAGCGTAAGAACTAACTAGAATATAGTTTATTTTACAACACACCTTTAGTATAACATTTTAAATCATAAATCGATGAATTTACAAATATCGTTTAAAATATGATTATGTACGACGACTGTCACACATTTATTCACACAACACGTCAATCAAAGTTATGTTTGTGATAATTGTTTTTGAAAATAGACAAGTTGAAGACCGAGACACTTATGAGGCACTTACCAGTGTGTTCAGTCCATCACTTTTGTAGAAAATGCAGCATATGGCCGGAGAAGTGGCTTATGTACTCACCTGACTACCGTATATAAGCCACTTCTCAGGTCATATGCTGTACTTCCTACAAGAGAAATGAACTGAACACATCGATTCCAGTTTGAGGGACTGATTACCTCAAATTCCTCTCTCCTTACCACTCTCTGCTTTGTATTGGACTGATGAAGCCACTGTATGGCGAGAAGCTTCCTTAATAAAGATTCGCATATGTTGCATAAGTGTCTCAATCTTAAGAGTTATGTTTGACGTGAAGTGATGTGGCTGATGTATGACGACTACTGACCTGTCATCTTTTAAAACGATTTTCATCATTTTATGCTTTGAGACTTTATATCTGGAAGGCAATTAATATGTCAGCATTCATAAATATGTTTTTACATATATTCACTGAAAGTACCAGACACTAATTTTGTCAACCATTCACCATCGTCGTTGCAAGCTGTGTTAATTCATTCGTGAAAATAGCCGTTACTTATATATTTATAACATCTTAGTTTCCTGATACAATTTCTGCCTAGCACAAACTGTACATTTAAGTGCTTGTCTGTATTTTTCTTTACTCTTCTTTCTCCAAAATTTTATTTTTATTTATTACTAGAGAATACCTTATCAGATCGGCTTCAAATTTCCAAGGCTGGTGTACTAAGGTAGTGTTCATGCAATTATTGACGGGTTATTTGTGTATCGTTCCAGTCACGGTATTGCGCCTTTTTTTGTTATTATTGACGTGTCTCGGTGTCCTATGATAGAGCCTATTCTAAATATCGTGGAATGGATTCCATAACTTTTAAAAGTCTCTTTTGCTTTGGAAGCAAACACTGAAAATATTATTTCCAAATTCGTCAAGGGAAGAACCTGAAAGTCAAGTTTCCTGGTGTATATTGGGAAAAAAGTTTCCTGACGCTTTGTTGGGCAGAAGTGATATCTGGCAACTCAGATATAGTAAGCAAAAAAGTAATGACTATTTGACTATTTTATTAATGAATGAATGAAAATAGCTTGTAACAACGATGGTGACTGGAAGACAATATTTACCTACCTGGAGAATATTTACCTACCTGGAGATCGTTGCGAGAGTCAACGACCCTGCGTCCCAGTCTTTGACCAGGCCTATTTGTCGAATCCTTCTGTTTATCTATGTAAAACAGATTTATAAATGTAGACAAATTAATTACTCTTCAGATACCACATCCATAAAAAACCATAAAACCATAAAAAATAACTAATAGGTGACCGACTATATTGAAAAGTTGTTGTTGAGAGCTCCGCAATCGTCACCCCTCAAGGAAGGTTCCTTGATGTTGGTGAGGGGCTCTTGATTTAGGGAATTGGATCTATGCTCCAGTTCCCCAAATTAAGCCTGAATGCCTTCCACATCCCCCCCCCCCAGGCGCTGTATAATCCTCCGGGTTTAGCGCTTCCCCCTTGATTGTAATAATAATAATCCGCAATCGTCATTCATCAGTAATATCTCCTCACATGGAGCATAATATTGATGGACGAGTTGGGTGAATAAATGTGTGAGGCTTCGTTGGAATAATTATATTTTAATGAGTTTTTGTAATTTGAATAATATACGATTTATAATAATACTATATAACTAAGGTGTGCTGTAAAACTTAAGATGTTTTCATTACTTTTTATGTTATTACTTAACATGTCTCACGAAATCGTAGTGACACGATTGCAAAACAACCATACCACGGGTAGGGATTGAACTCGCGTTCAGAGAGTCGTAAAACTCCAGACCGACGTGTTATCCAGTGGATAAAGCGTCGGTCTGGAAAGGATTGAGCTTTTAAACGACAACCAGCACGGATTCAGAAATGAGAAATCCTGTGCTACAAACTTACTAGAGTTCTATGACAAGGTGACAGCAGTAAGACAAGAGAGAGAAGGGGAAGGGTAAACTGGGTTTTTTGTGGACTGTAAGAAGGCTTTTGACAGTTCCACACAAGAAATTTGTGCAAAAGATGGAGGACGAGGCAGGGATAACAGGGAAGGTACTGCAATGAATGAGAGAATATCTGACGGGAGGGCATCAGGGAATCATGGTACGTAATGAAATGTCAGAGCGGGTGCCTGTGACGAGCGGGGTTCCACAGGGGTCAGTCCTAGGAGCGGTGCTATTTTCGGTATATGTGTACGACATGACGGAAGGAATAGACTCAGAAGTGTCCTTGTTTGCGGACAATGTGAAATTAATGAGAAATCAGTCAAAGGAGGACAAGGCAGGACTACAGAAGGATCTGGACAGGCTACAGGCCTGGTTCAGCAACTAGCTTCTGGAGTTCAACATCATCAAGTGCAAAGTCATGATGATCGGCGAAGGACAAAGTAGACCACAGACAAGGTACAGTCTAGGGGGCCAAAGACTACAAACCTCACTCAAGGAAAAGGATCTTTGAGTCTGTATAATACCGGGCACATCATCTGAGGCGCATATCAATCAAATAACTGTTGCGACTAGCATTCCGGCATCTCAGTAAGGATTAGTTCTGGGCCCTGTACATTAAAGTCAGAGAATACATGAGATTGAATTAGTTACCTCACCCTACCCCATACAGGATCGGGTGGGGTAGGCCTCATAGTTTGCAGATAGCATGAGGTAGAGTAACTAAGCTTCTAACCGCTGGGAACAGGTTATGTGATGTAAGAAGTTACATTACAGTAGTGGATCACTGCATACAGAATGTAGCTATTGTGTATAACCTTCTGACTAATGAAATAAGAGGAATAAATACCCTCATTTTGTCAACAGGTAATACCCGATATCCCAGAATCTTCTAGAATATTCAGAAAATACTCTCAGCGTCAATATGCCAGTAGGATGTCTCCTATTCTGGCTTTTCTTTCTTATAATAACCAGGCAATTCCTGAATTTTTCTTTTTAATGCCACTATTACCATTATTATTATCATTATCATTATTTTATAACTAACAACCTAATTCAGTAAACCACTACACTAGTTGCAATCACCATGTTGCAATCAACTATGTGTACCGTGTGCCGCTGTACCTAGACGGGTTAGGACCTCAACAAGTCTTACTGCCTCTTTTGGGCTATCCTAGGATAATCGCACATGCGCACCTATACCTAAATGAACCCCGATGCCTACTTCCTTATTATTGATGTTATATCATTTAGGTTGCAGTCTATTATTGCAGCACACCACCTAGAGTACCTGGAACCTTACGATACCTGTTTGCAGAAGTAGGTGGGTGAGTTATATCGATGGTCACAGCAGACCTAATATATTACATATCGATGTTCGCGACAGACTTAACAGGAAGTTATATATTATATAGACGTTCACGATAGGCGCACCATGATCAGTTTGCAGACTCGGGTCGAACATAACCGAAACATCACGAGACCCCCCTGGCATAATGAACAAACCTGTGCTTTTGTATAACATTGTTAAGAACATAAGAACATAAAGGAGGAAAACTGCAGCAGGCCTGTTGGCCCATGCTTGACAGGTCCTTTACAATTTATCCCACTAACAAAACATTTACCCAACTCAATTTTCATTGCTCCCCAAGAAATAAGCTCTGATAACTCTATCCACTCTCATATGCAAGTCCCACTCAAATCCAACCCCTCTCACTCATGTATTTATCAAACCTATATTTGAAACTACCCAAAGTACTAGCCTCAATAACCCAACTAGGTAGACTGTTCCACTCATCAACTACCCTATTTCCAAACCAATACTTTCCTACATCCTTTCTAAATCTAAACTTGTCTAATTTGAATCCATTACTGCGAGTTCTCTCCTGGAGATATATCCTCAAGACCTTGCTAATATCCCCCTTATTAATACCCATCTTCCACTTATACACTTCGATCATGTCTCCCCTCATTCTTCGTCTAACAAGTGAATGTAATTTAAGGGCCTTCAGTCTTTCTTCATAAGGAAGATTTCTAATGCTATGTATTAATTTAGTCATTCTACGCTGAATGTTTTCTAACGAATTTATGTCCATTCTGTAATATGGAGACCAGAACTGAGCTGCATAATCTAGGTGAGACCTTACTAATGATGTATAAAGCTGCAGTATGACCTCTGGACTTCTGTTACTTACACTTCTTCATATAAATCCCAGCAATCTATTTGCCTTATTACGCACACTTACACACTGCTGTCTTGGTTTAAGGTTGCTTCTTACCATAACCCCCAAATCATTTTCACATTCTATACGGCTAAGTTCAACATTATTAAGCTGGTAGGTGCTAGGGTTATGGACATTTCCGAGCTTTAGAACTTTACATTTATCTACACTGAACTGCATCTGCCACTTTTCTGACCACGAACTGAGTTTGTCTAAATCCTCCTGAAGTTGTGAGACATCAACGTCTGAATCGATTATCCTGCCTATCTTCGTGTCATCAGCAAATTTGCTTATGTCACTAGTAATTCCCTCGTCAAGGTCGTTTATATATATTATAAACAACAATGGGCCCAAAACTGATCCCTGCGGAGCGCCACTTGTTACAGATCCCCACTCAGATTTAACCCCATTTATGTCCACGTTCTGTCTGGCAGCCTCACTTTTAATCTTGTTATACTCGGATTTATCCGACCTGACTTCCTCCAGCGCTTATGACGTATTTGTAGCTGATCCACCTTCGGATTCTACAGACGACTCCATGGAATGTGTTGAACTTGTTCAGGGCTTTACAAAGATGGGCATGAAGAACTTGCTCGACTTCTTGGCTTCCTCTGCCTCCAGCTTTCGTCTCTTCCGTCCTTCAGCTCCACTTTTCTTCTTCGTGAAAGAACGTTTCACAGTCTTCTCACACAATGCTCTAAAATAAGGAAATGGCACTTTTAATAACATTAAATTTCACAAAACTCTAGACTACCTCCCTAGTTTGCACATCAAAATGATCTTTCTGCCAGTTGGCACTGAAAAACAGTTGTAACCATCATTGTACCCATGATGTTTCATGGGTACAATTATCTGGGCGACAACCCACCCCAGTGGGTGATTGCAAGAACTGACATGGTTAAAGATTGCATTCAGAATCTGGCCTGTCCTAATTCAATACTGTCGTTGGGATAATTTGGTTTCTAGAAGTTTACCTGTCTGACCAAAGTATGAGAGTTGGCAAAGGGTGCATGGGACTTTGTAGACACCACCCACAATATTAAGTTGTGTGTTTTTAATCAATATCTGTTTCACTTCCCCAGTGTTTATGAAAGTAAGGTTTATACTGAACTATTTTAGTGTTTCACACAGGCAGTCCAAACTGTCATCGTATGGCAAGATCAGTACATTTTTCTTGCAGGCGTTTCCTTAGGTTCAGTCCTGTAAAAGTCTTCCTAACCTACAGTAGGGCCTTCAACAAAATCCCTGGGGTATCTCAGTTTTGTGATTATGTTAAATATCTTGTTGATTTCTTCTTCTAAATACTCAGGACTACAGATATGCAAAGCTCTCAGGAACACTAAGTAAAACACTCCTATTAACCCTAGATTCATGATTGGTATAATAATGACTATGACGATACATTGGTCGTTTTCTTGTAAACTGTAAATTTGAATTTTCTGTCGACGAGATGGATTAAAACTTCTAGGAAGGGTAGAGTGATATCGATTTCATGCTCTGTTGTGAACGTAATAGAAGGTACTAGACCACTGAGTCTAGGTAAGAACTCATCAATGTTGTGATCTCTAGGCCAAAGGCAAAGAACATCATCTACGTATCTGAACCCTTTAGGATTATTTGGGAGACTATCTGTAAGTAGTCTAGTCTCATAGAATTCCATATACAGGTTGCCAAGTAAGGGGCTGAGGGATTTTCCCGTAGCCATACCCTGTTTTTGAGCAAAGTACTTTTCAAACCTCATCTTGCAATCCATAACACAAAGTTTAATCAGTTCATTAATTACATTCGTGGAGTAGGGCAAGGAAAAGTTTTCTAGTTCCTCTTCAAGGAATGTAAGAGAGTCTGGGACAGGGACTCTGGTAAGCAGGGCTATGACAAAACTCACAAGGGAAAAACCGTGTGAAACATTTAATTTCTGGAGCCTTTCAGTAAGGTCAACATTATTTTTAATATGCTCATCCAAGATGCTACCAACCATGGGAGTTAAAAGTTTAACCAACCATTTAGATATATTATACGCTGGCGAGCCTACTGAACATATAATAGGACGCACTGGGTTCCCTGGTTTATGAGTCTTGATCGATCCATAAAGATACGGTAGAGTTGCGGACCTCGCAATAACGTTAAGACATTTATTGAAATGCCTATTGACCTGGTGAGTGGGGCTCCTAACGAACGGTTCATAATTTTCATTATCACTCAAATGGTTCATTTTACCCAAGTATTCAACTTTATCTAAAATAACAAGATTAGATTTATCACCTCTCGAGAGATGTAAGTCTGATCATTACTGAGCTCCTTGTATGCTTTAGTGAATCTTAATGGGCAGTTGCGAACCACCGGATGGAGTAAAGTCCCATATACCATACCTTTACATATATTAAATGTATCGGGCGTCAGGAAACTGTTTTTCACTGCCAACTGACAGTAAGACCATTTTGATGTGCAAACTAGGGAGGTAGTCTAGAGTTTTGTGCAAAATCTGTGAAATTTAATGTTATTAAAAGTGCCATTTCCTTATTTTAGAGCATTGTGTGAGAAGACTGTGAAACGTTCTTTCACGAAGAAGAAAAGTGGAGCTGAAGGACGGAAGAGACGAAAGCTGGAGGCAGAGGAAGCCAAGAAGTCGAGCAAGTTCTTCATGCCCATCTTTGTAAAGCCCTGAACAAGTTCAACACATTCCATGGAGTCGTCTGTAGAATCCGAAGGTGGATCAGCTACAAATACGTCATAAGCATTGGAGGCAGTCAGGTCGGATAAATCCGATTATAACAAGATTAAAAGTGAGGCTGCCAGACAGAACGTGGACATAACAGGAAGGGAAGATGATGATGCCGAGCTGATTGACAAGATTTTACCTGACTAGACTGAACCTGACAACACTGAACCTAGTGAACTGGATGGTGTCAAAGAGCCTCAAACTGAAGTGATTGAATAGCATGACACTGGACTTTTGAAGTTCGACAAGGATACTGAAAAAGCAGTTCTGCCAGACGTGTTGAGAACAGAAATAATAAAAATAGGTTCGAGGTATTTCCAGAACAGCGAGGGGCCTTCCCTATCAACAAATAACTGCTCAATTAAACAAAATTTTATTAAAAAAGATATTGGGAAATGACCATGGTGAAGAAGTGACTCATGGCTGGTCTATATTCCTTCTAAAAAGTCTGCATTTTGTATGTGTTGTCTTTTCTATTCCCGGTCAGACCACCAATCCTCACTGGAGCAGGAAAGTGGATTCAACCATTGGAATACACCTGAAAGGGTTAGTGTTCATGAAAATGCTAAGAGTCATTGTAAGTGCTTCACGTAGTGGATACATATTTAGCTGAGAACAGAAGAGTTCTTGTAGCGGAACTTCAGTCACAAACTAAGATCGAAAAGCAGAAATTGCGTGATGTCTTGACGAGAATCCTTCACTGTATAAAATTCCTTGCGACTCAGAACCTGGTTTTACGAAGACAAAGGGAGTCACTTCAACTGGACGAGCCCATTGTGGGAAATTTCCTTTGCTTACTGAAACTACTGGCCATCTTTCACCCTGTCATGAAAGAACACATCAATCATGTGGAAATTAATCCTGGATCAACGTCTTATTTTTCTTAAGATGTCCAGAACGAATTTATCTACATGAAGGCATCAACTGTTCACGAGAGTTTGCCGAAAAGCATTCGTAAAGCCAAGTACTATAGTACTGTGTTCGACTCGACTCCTGATTAGGCTCACCGTGAGTAGATGTCAGAAGTGAGGTATGTGTAAGATGATTTTGAGAGGAAAACAGGATTGTTCTATCCAGATAAGCCAGAAGAATTCCGAGAGATTGGTTGAAGACATCTTGAAACAGCTATAGAAGGACGAAACTAAGCTACGAAATTGTCGGTCACTGTTATGACAACGCTGCTCTGATGGATGGACACAGAAGTAGTGTTCATCATAGAATAAGTGAGAAAAACAACTTGGCAGTGTTTGTAAATTTCGACAATCACTCACTCAACTTGGTGGGCGGACATACAACCAAACATAATACAATGTTCTTCTCTTGTTCGACACAGCGCAGGGAAAAACTAAAAAAACGTCGCGCTTGTGGTTAAGTTGGAGTCCGAAACCAGGTGAAGTGCAAGGACAGAAGAGTAGTGAAATCCGTCAACAAGTATCTTGAGTAGATATTTCAAGTTCTCCAGTGATGCGCCAGGGCAAGTCTCAAGCATGTTTTGCCCTTGCTAGCAACAAAGGAACAGAACTGAATGTCCTGTTCTAAACGAAATCATAAAGGGTTCAATTGGAAACCATTACAATGCTTCTCATCGGTTTTTATTATATTAATTCTTTAAAAAGATTGCACCGTAATAAAGTACTTATTAGAAATTTGCAACATTCGGTACACAATATTCTGTCTTGATTATAATACTGAATGGCACTAATATTGCAAGACATTCGCTTCACATAACTTTGCACCTTACCTTTGATATACCTTTGAAGAATTTCGAGAGTATATCTACTCTCTGAGCCCGGCCATGGGCCAGGCTCGTCTGGTGTTCGCCTGGTCAACCAGGCTGTTGCTGCTGGAGGCTCGCTGCCCCACATATCCATCACAGCCTGGTTGATCTGGCACCTTGTCTAGTTTCCTCTTGAAGGCTTCAACACTTGTTCCAGAAATGTTTCTGATATCTTCTGGTAAGATGTTGAAAAGTCTTGGACCCCGGATGTTGATAGTGTTCCCTTATTGTCCTCACCGCACCCCTGTTCCTCACTGGGTTTATTTTACATTCCCTCCCATATCTCTCACTCCAGTATGTTGTTATGGCAGTGTGCAGATTTGAGACCAAGCCCTCGAGTACCTTCTAGGTATATATTATCATGTACCTCTCTCTCCTCCGCTCCAATGAGTATATGTTCAAGACTTGCAGGTGTTCCCATTAGTTTAGGTGCTTTACTGGCTCAATGTGAGCCGTAAACGATCTCTGTATTTGTTCCAGCTCCGATATTTCTCCTGCCCTGAACGGGGCCGTCAGCACTGAGCAAGTGAGGGAGCACTAGCGATTTGAAGAGTGTCACCATCGGCATTGTTTCCCTAGTTTTGAAAGTTCTCAATACCCACCCCGTCATCTTCCTGGTTGTCGTGATCTTTGTCTTGTTATGGTCTTTAAAAGAAAGGTCCGCTGACATAATTATTCCCAGGTCTTTCACGTGTTCCTTACGTTCTATTTGGTGACCCTCATGAGTTTTGTATATAGTGCTCCTTTTGAGTTCTTCATTGTTTCCATACCTAAGCAGCTGGAACTTATCACCATTGAACGTTATGTTGTTTTCCACTGCCCACTGGAAAACCCTGTTTATGTCTTCCTGTACTTTTTCAGTGTCCTCTACCGTACTGACTTTCATGCTTATTTTAGTGTCATCTGCAAATGATGATTCAAAAGTGTGCCGGGTGTTTTTGTCTATGTCTGCTATGAGGATGAGGAACAGCAGAGGTGCCAGGACAGTGCCTTGGGGCACTGAGCTTTTGACCTCGCTGATGCTGGATCTTGCCCTGTTCACTACTAATTTTTGTGTTCTGTGTGTTAGGAAACCGAAAATCCATCTGCCTACCTTCCCCGAATGCTCATGGCCTTCATTTTGTGCGCTATCACTCCATGATCGCATTTGTCAAACGCCTTTGCAAAATCTGTGTAAATCACATCTGCGTTTTGGTCGTCTTCCAGTGCCTCCGTAATTCTGTCATAATGGTTCAGCAGCTGTGACAGACATGATCGTCCTGCTCTAAAACCATGCTGGTTCTGCTGGTCCATGAAATTTGTAATCTGCCGTCTCATCACTCTTTCGAAGATTTTTATGATGTGAGAGGTTAAGGGTACTGGTCTGTAATTTTTAGCTAGTGCTCTACTACCTCCCTTGTGCAAAGAAGCTATGTCTGCACTCTTTAAGGCCTCCGGTATTTCACCTAGATCTAAGCTCTTTCTCCAAAGAATACTGAGGACTCGTGCTAGTGGTACTTTACACTTCTTTATAAACGAAACATTCCATGAATCTGGTCCAGGTACTGAGAGAGTGGGCATGTTTTCCATTTCTTTCTCGAAATCTATGGGATTTGTACTAATGTCAGTTAGTTGGTCTGTGAGGCCTTCTTCTGGAGTGAAAAATATTTCTGCATTTTCTACCTTACTGTCATTTAGTGGGTTGCTGAACACCGACTCGTACTGTTCTTTTAGGATTTAACTCATTTCCTGTTCATGGTCAGTATACGAGTCTCCTCTCAGTAGTGGTTCAATTCTACAGGTAGTTCTTAGCTTGGATTTTGCGTAGGAATAGAAATATTTTGGGTTTCTTGCAATATCCTGTATGGCCCTTTGTTCCCTTTGTACTTCTTCTGTGAGATATGATAAGTTTTTGCTCTAATTCAGTGATCTCTCTGCTAAGTCTATCTTTCCTCTGTTGTAGCATATTTGTGTTTTTAAGCAGTTCAGTAACCCGTTTTCTTCTTCTGTACCATCTCCTACGTTCTTTCTCTATATCTGATCTTTCTCTGGGTTTCCTCAATAGTACATGTTTCATACTTTGTATGCTTCTGTATTCAGCTTCTCTAGGCACTGGTGGGGATTTAGGGTGCTCATATCTGATTCCCAGGGTATGTCTGGTAGCTCTTGGTTTATTTTTTCCCAGTTAATTCTATGGTTGTTAAAATTAAACTTATTGAACATCCCATCTCTAACTTTAGCGATGCAGTTTCCTATCCCTGAGTTAATACTAGTTTGAACCTCTATGATGTTATGATCAGAGTAAATAGTTTTGGAAACTGTTATGTCTCTGATCAGTTCCTCGTTGTTTGTGAATATCAAATTCAGGGTATTTTCATTTCTAGTGGGATCAATTACCTGTTGGTTTAAAGAGTACTGTTCACAAAACCTCATTATTTCCCTGGTATGTACCTGTTGAGCCAGGGTGCTTCCCGGGGATATTTCTGGTATAACATTACGTTGTGCCATCTTCCATTTTACATGAGGGAGATTAAAATCTCCAAGGAGTAAAATATTTGGGGTAGGACTTTCTAGCCTATCCAGATAGCTATCTATCTTACTTAATTGATCTGTGAATTCCTCAGCAGTTGCTGATGGTGGTTTGTATACTAGGATAATTACCAAATTCCTATTTTCAACTTTAATGCCTAGAATTTCTACTATATCATTCGTAGAGTTCAGCACTTCTGTGCAACATAAAGTATCCTTTGCATAGATTCCTACTCCTCCCTGTGACCTATTGATTCTGTCATATCTATACATGTTGTAGTTTTCTATCTTTATCTCTCCGTCCAAAACATTCCTTGTGTGTGTTTCTGTAAATGCTCCGAATATGGCATTCGCTTCTGCCAGGACCCCACTGACATAACTAACTTTGTCATTTTTATTTGATTTCAAGCCCTGTATATTTGCAAATATGAAGCAGGAATTACCAAGTGGGATGTTTTGTCTCGCTTTGTGCTTCATTAGTACCACTGGTGGTGTACTACCTGGTATGTCCCCTGGTGTACACGACCCTGGTTTCTCCAGTACTGGGTTCACGTTTGTTTGTTTATTCGGCCTTGACGGGCTGATGCCTGGTTTGCTACGCCCCATTTTACTGCCCACCTGTCCTCTTTGTACCATTCCCCCTGTTTGTCTCTTCCTTTGTTTTGATCTTTTCTCTTTTTGTCTAAAAAAGAATGCTGTTCAATTTCCCTTTCTCTGCTAACTCTGTAGCGCCGCATTCCTTTTACATGATGGTCTGGGCAGCTCAGGTCATGACATTCTCTGGACTGCGTTGAAGCTTTACACATTACTGGATGGAAGTACCTGCTGCACTCTTTGTTGAAACGACACTTTCCCTTCCTCAACATGTTCGCACATTTTCTGGTGTTTATTCCAACAATCTCTGCCATATAGGCACATACCTTTAGCATAGTAACTGCAAATGTTCTGACTACCTATATTTATTGATTCTGTGTCGTTCCTAAGTTCTGCCACCTGATCTGAGTTCCCTTGTTCACTTTCTTCAAGGCTAATTTCTCCCTTTGCTCGTTTTCGTTTGTTCCTGTTCTAGTTTTCTCATCCTCCCTTCCCCTTTCCGCTATGTTATGTATCCCTGTTTCCTTTTCCGACTTTCTCTGTATGACGTTTTCTACTCTTGCTTTTACTTTCACTCCT
>NC_091358.1:17454156-17584156 GCF_038502225.1 Cherax quadricarinatus | reverse complement strand
TTGAGGAGAGGGTAGGGACAATAGGAGGAGGGGGCTGTGCAGTGGGGTGGTAAGCTGGGAGACAGAGATCTGTGGAAAGAAGGTGAGGGTGCGAGTAGGGGGGCCTTGGGTGGCATTGTTGGATAGGTGGGGTCGGATCCGGGGAATGGGGTGGGGGCACGAGGCGGGGCTTGGAGGTGGGATGCGGGTGGCACTTGCACACTTATTCCCATATAATTATACCATAGTTTTACACTGCACTTGGGAGTAAAAGGATTAACTCTTATCCATAAGTTCAGTTTACTATATCACTGCCTATTTATATCCTTTTCTCCTCCTTATAACACTTGTATGATAGTTTTCACTTCACTGTCGCCTCGGACAATTTTTTTTTTCTCGCAGGTGATGGTCGACCCATGAATACATTCCGTATATTATGCACTATATTCACTATATTCCTAATGAGATGAGAAACAGAACTTCGGTACAAAACACGACCCACTGTATGGTAACACCTATGTCTCGGTATCCTAGTCTATTCGTTATATGTGGTAACTCGTACCTTCGTGTATCACTTGTCACATGTCAACACCAGGACAAGTAGATTGCCCCACCACTGCCACACTTCACAATTGTTTTTTATTTTATTTCCTTTTATTTTATCACTGGTATTTTGTCACTGTGTTGTACACTGGTTATCTCAAGGATATACAGTGTATTCGTTCAAGATACACTTTTCTTTTCACTGCACTACACTGGGATAATTATATTGTTCACACGGCACTAGGCCTACGGTAACTTTTCCATACACTTCCATAGCAGTAAACTTAGGAGAGGTAACGGGGAAAAACCCGTCACACAGTAGACTTATGCCTTTTCATCGATTGTATGCTTAATTTATGTATACTGTGATTCCCTGCACCTCATTGCTACCATCATAACACTTTGCTTGACTCAATCCCAATGAATCAGAAGACATGACATTTCAATAATAATTCACTTATACGTCATAGCGTATCCAGGACATAGAGTACTCACTACTCTCCCACGATTTGTAACAACTCCCATAGCACACAAAGTGGGATTAGGAATGTTCTACACTTAAAGGAGTTTTCAGGCGAGTCTGTCTGCCACGACTTCCTCGCCATCCTCTTTGAGCTAATACTGCTTAAGCTCGCTCCTGGCAGAGCTAGAGACAATCACCAGCGTCTCCAATACACCAGCACACACTTCGTCCAAGAGACTTACGTCTGACACCGTTCAAGATGCTGGAGGGTCACTAGGGAACCTCATGTGGGACCAGAAAGCTAAATCCAGGAATCGAGGTGCTTCTCTCACGAAAGGTGAGGGTGAACTGTACTGTGGAAAATAATGTTTATTTTCCGAAAATACAGTGTATTTTGTATGTAAATTGATGAAATATATTGTATTTAATAAAAATTAATTTGTAAATAAAAAAAAAGAACCAGCGAGAGGGTGAGCATCGCTGGGGAAGGGAGAGGTCGCCATTGTTTTGAATTGGGCAAGAGAACGTTAGTAAAAATAGGAAGAATTTTCGTCGCTCTAGAGGTTAAATTGTGTTTAAAACCTCTCAAATAGGAGCAGAAATTGTTGGATTTGCAGTCCTGCAGAATGTGAGAATTAGGCGACTGGACAGGACTCCGTATTTATATGGGAACAGGATTAAATTAACCCAGGTGATGTCTATTTATGTTGAAATTCTGTCCAGTATTTTCTTCATATTTTAGGCAGGGGTTTGTGTATGACACACCAAGAAATCTCCAGACAAATTGGTGAGTGTTAATATTATAAATTCTCCTTCAATGTATATGTAGTCATTTATTAAATTTAACATACAGTCCACATATTTATATTAATGTTTTACCAGAATTCCTGGTGACGTGTATTTCATTTGAAATTAACATAGGTCCAGAGTGACTTATGGAGATGTGAGTGGAGTAGGTATCGAAGGGGGACATTTTTGCTACCTAGGATGTCCTAAAATTCCTACACGTCTTTGTAACCTTGATAAAGAATAATTATCTTTGTTACTTTTATTAAATTACTGGTATGTATCTAATGAGATTCATCCAGGTAATTTTAATTTTCCACATGTACCATATCAGACGGCTCAGACAGACGTTACCTTGGATTGGGTGGGAATGGTGGCTAAACGTCAGCCGGGTACTAAACAGCTGTACCAGTAGTTTAGATCACCGAAACATCCTATCTATTCACAAAGCTAAATATATTAAGGGCAGGTAATATTATAAAGTACACTGTCTCCATTTTAGCTACTAATGGAGATAGAGATGATATAATATTAAGTCAGTAAAACACATACATAATATTTGACCGAGTAGGTCTGTCAACGAGGGACGTAACATTCAGGACATGATAGACAATGATAACGAGACCAGTGAAACAAGAAGTGATGCAAGGCAGCTGTATAACAACATGCTGAGTTACGATTTTCTGACTTTGCTAGGATTTTGGAACAAAGTACTCATTCACATTGACCATATTCAAAAGAGGCTGCAGGATCCTAACTTGAACTTCCATGATGCTGCCCGCTATTTGAAAGCCCTTCGAGAACATTTTGATGATGACGGAGAAGTGTTGGTCAGTGAGTCACTCGAAGCAGGACTCGGTCTCTGTCAAGAACGAAATATTGAAGTTGAAAGACGTCAGAGACAAAAGAAACGAATTGGTGATGAGAACTCGAGAGTCGCTTGATTAACAACCAAAGGGGAAATGGAAAGAGACATTAAGGGAACACTCGACCGTCTTCACAGAGAAACGGATGAAAGGTTCGCTCGTTTGCACGATACTCAAGTCAAGTTTGGGTTCTTTCTCGATGTCGAGGGACTGTGTTACGGCGCGACAGTAACGAACTAATGAAAAAGTGCAAAAATTTGGGCACATTGTACAGCTCTGATGCTGATGAGCAGCAGCTATATGGAGAAATTTTGGATTGCAGAATGTTACTATCAGGTCGGGCCAACATGAAAATATCAATACTTGAAGCTTTAAAATTGGATTCTTCGAAAAAAAGATCTTATAGAATTCATTTTTTCCAGAACTTTCTTTGAGATTTTTAGCGGTTCGCTTACAAACTTTTTCAAGCAGTCTGACAATACTCCAGTTCAGTTCTGGAAAAATTACTCCAGTACTCCAGTTTTGGTATAAATTTAGCATAAAAATTTCTTGCACCAAAATGAAGGTAGGGTAGAAGGTGTTATGTCTTTAAGGGATGGATGTGGCTCATTCTCCCTTTTGTGTAAGGATGTATTACCAATGTCAGAAGATACTTACACTGGAAAATATATATTTTTAAAAGGGTTTTCAGGATTCGCTGTTAGGACTCCTGTACATAGATTGTGGGTGGAGTCTGTTTACCAGTCCGGGTACCTGCCTGTAGGTATTACAGAAGATTTACCTTTTTCAGGTGTTGACCTACTACAAAAAGTGAGGAATGTTTGGTTTGGAGGGATCCTGATTTACAAGGTTTTAAGGTAAAAACTAAAGTTACTCTGACTAAAAACATTCAGAGTATACTTTGACTAGCCAGGTGAGCAAGGGAAGAACTTCTGTACCTCGCCTTGATCTTTCTACTGACTGTGGTGACAGTTTTGGCCTGGAGAGCCTGTTCATTGAGTCTGACCTGCAGGAGACTCTGGGCAGTAATGAGCCGGTCCAGGTCAAACCCGGTTTTGTTGGGGATCTCGGTGCTGGCATGGGAGTGAATACCCTCTGTCTGAAGTAGCTGGTTGAAGTCCAGAGATGTGGTGACTTCCTGATGGTTATTCAGTTGGCAGCTGTTACAGAGGAAGTGGTTCCCAAATTTAACAAATGTTAATTTTACAGAGTATGTGACCAAGCATTCATGTCAAAGCCGTTTGAGGATAAGGAGGATATTTCAGTATTGAGAAGGGAGAGCTGGATAATAAATGTTTACCAATCATTTACCTTATTTTTTTTATATTTTATTTAAAACGTAATATTACAACATCAAAAATAAATATATAGAAAACCACCATCCCTTAACAAACAGGTATCCAAATGAGAATTCATAACCACAGTACACCATATGAATTGCTCAACATTGCGACAGTCGCTATATACACTTCGAGCCACCTAGGATGTTCATCATGCATAATTATAAATCAAATAAGAGCTTTGTGTCCCACATATGTCATCCTACTACAAAAATGCACTAAAAGACATGCTATAAGAAATCATATACTCCTATCTCCTCCACCATAATAGATATTATATAATCACATAGCTAGACCTATAGCATATATGTTTAGGAACATATTTTATAATACTTAAAACATTATAACAAAATAATAAAACAAAACATCAATACACGATGTTACATTACAGTGGTTCAAACACATAGTCACAATATATAAATGAAAACCAAACACAGAACGTAAAACGCTAACACCAGGAAGCATATAGTTTAACATGCAGACATAAAACAGATGCTCATGGAAAACTAGAAATGAAACATTATAACAACCCGAATGCAACATCCCTGTGCAAATAGTTACTATAAGAATACAGCACACACTACAACCCCCCCCCCTATTCCCAACAGCTGTATCTGCCGTCACCATCATAACCTAAACTATAAAATAACGTTAATTAACATGGTTGAAACTAGAAACATTCTGAAACACGCTTCATACATAACCACATTCCTGCATAACCCAGGAAAGACAAAAGCATAACACATGTGTAACATACGTACAAAAACCACAATGAATACAGCGGTATACATAGACACTGTATAACTCTCCAAAAGCGTATTTAAATCCCTACATAATAATACAGCATAATATCGTCTATGGAAACATACCATCACTTCATTACATAAAAATTAAAATCCAATAAAATCCAAAAAAAAAGAACATAAATCAACATATCTTAATACAGATGCTTTCTTAAACATGTTTCATACATAGCCACACACCTGCAAGACACAGGAAGTACATTTGTTAAAAAAGATACATTATCATAATAAGAACCTTCACAGTGATCATGCACACAAGACGCTCACAGTCACAAAGTACCAGACTTCATACCTTACTAAATTAAAGCTCCATCTTACTCATACCAGTTTCTCAACCCCTCACTTCGCATAACACTTTTCTTTAAAATTCCCTGACACCAAACCACTCACTTGACCCACACAACTCGCATTACACCTCTTGTCCTCCAAATGCACCAATCACGCCCGCGCCTTCCTCAAGAAGCCAGCCTCGTCACGTTCCCTGAATTTGTAATGCCCATAAGTCCTCCACTCTAAAGCTACGATATCCATCTGAAAATTTGGAATACCATCTATTCCCAGTGATATCCTTATTCCTCCTTTGTGTCCCATAAAATATCGCTGCCAGGGCCCTAATTCGCTCCCCCACCGGCGCTTTCCGTAAAACCCACGACGTATACACGAAGTCGGCTACCAGATAACCCATCGCATTTTGTACCGGCACCCCCACCCCCCCCACATCCAAGCTTAATGCCCGTAGAACAGAAATACCACCCCCACCCACCATACGTAAAACCCTGCTAAACCACTCACTGGTTCCAACCGTTCACAAAAATATACTGCATGGAAAACAGTGTCAATACCCCCACACTCACAACATTCCCGTCCCTCCTGCACACGCCTATTACCTAATACCTCCCCCGACGGTAATATATTATGGAGAAATTTAAACATTACCTCCCGCACCACAGCCTTCAATCGCAACCCTTGCAGGCGCCCCCATATATCACTCCATGCATACATCGGATACAAACCCTCAACCCTAGCAACTACCTCCCCACCACCCACCCGAGCCAGTGTTCCTATCTTAACCCCGCAGGGTTCCCTTGCATAACACAACAACCTCAACATTCCCTCACACACCTGAACATCCCTACCCCTCGCCCAACGTACCAAGTCCCTTCTCACCCATGCCAAACCTGTACCTGTGATTCTGCCCTCCCTCAAATAACTATGCTTAACGTACATACCCAACAACCTTAGATGCAGCGCCATTAACCCCAGCCCTCCCTGGCGTGCCGGTAAACACACAACATCTCTCGACAACCAATCACAACCCGAACCCCAAATATAGTGATACACACGCTTCAACAGAAGCTTCTCATCACATGTTTCCAAGGGATATATACCTGCCACATGCCATAGCTTATTATACAGTTTCACATTCACCACAATAGCACGCTGGTGCAGCGTCAAACCTCCTGTACGCAAACCCGCTAATCTACCCAAAACCCTATCTACAGCTTCTTTCGAATTCACCTTCCGTGCCTCCAAGATATTTTCCATGTGAACAACCCCACATACCTTAAGTCTACTTACCAGGGACCAACCTTCACCCTGTTCGTATACCCCACCCACACCATCCCCCACCCTCAATAACATCGACTTGTCTCTATTAAGCGTCATCCCTGTTGCCATGCCAAAACTCTCCACCAACTCACTAACCCTAGGTAAATCTTCAGACCTTCTAAATAGCACTGTGGTGTCATCAACATATCCAACGATCCCCGGTTCCACAGACACCCCATCCCACACCATCCCTTCCCGTACGCCCCAACGCACAGCCCTATAGAACGGGTCCTGGAGTAATGCAAAGAGAAGCTGCGACACAGGGCATCCCTGCCTTAAGCCCCTTTCCATCCTAACAGGTTGACCTAATCTACCATTCACTTGTACCCTAACCGTTGCCTTCTCATACAACACCTTAGTCCAACTGACGATTTCCCTCCCAAACCCCTGCCATTGCATAAACTTCCACAACGCCTCACGCTCCACACAGTCATACGCTGCATGCCAATCTAATGCTAAAACCCCACCCTTGATGTTTCCCCCACTTTCATCTATAAACCTACGTATAATCCCCTGCCCCACACACATCGAACGCCCAGGCACTCCATATTGACCCTCGTCCAAAACACTTGCAAGAACACCTTTCAACCTATTTCCCAACACTTTAGCAAAGATCTTGTAATCGCCACATATTAAGGTGATTGAACGGTAGTCATGCACACATTCACAAGACTTTTTTTTAGGGACCATGACCACTACACCCGTTCTCTGCTGTTCCCCCAACCTACCCCTGGTTTTCATGGCATTAAATAACTCTACTAAAAATTCATGCAAACACTCCCAGTTTTCCCTATAAAAATCACAAGGGATGCCATCAATACCAGGCGATTTACCCATGCTCATCCCCTCCACTGCTACCCTAATCTCCTCCTCACATATAGGCCCACCCAAACTCAATCGATTCTTATGCACTAGATTACAGTTTACCCATTCGCCCATTGTGCCTAACGCCTCACAATTAACCCCCACACTTTTACCATTCTTCTCGTACCACGCATCCACATAACAACCCATACCCTCTGTAGACAAAAGCACCTGCCCCTGACGATATCCCGCCAATTGCTCCTGTACCCGCAAACTCATCACCTCTGTTGCCCTACGACGTGTCCCCTGCTCCCGCAAGACATACGCCGATGGACGGTCCCCCCATAAGACCTCATCAAGGCCCCCTGCAACCCTTGCAGCATCAAAATTGCGATTTTGAATATCCCTAATCCGTTGTTTCAAACCCTCAATCTCACCCATCGGATATGCACCCTCCCCTCCCATATAGCATTCTTGTAATTGACCCTCAAGGTAATTTAAAATCCCATATTGAAACTGCCTCTCTTCCTTTCCCCTCTTCTGATAAAAATCCCTCACCTTTCCCTTACCGACCGAGTCCCACCACCCAATGACATCAACCCCCTCCCCTCCATCAGCCCACCACCTTTTCCAAGCGCTCGCAAAAGATTCCCTCCCCTCCCCTGTTTTCAATAACCCAACATTCATCTTCCAGAAACCTCCGAAACGCTTCGGCAAACCCTCCCAATTTAAATCCACCAGTACCCCACGATGATCAGAGAAACCTACATTCAACGCACACACACTGCTCACCCTCACCCCCCGCGATACATAAATACGATCAAGCCTCGCCGCATAATCACACTTAATAAACGTATGCGTCACACCGCTCACCTCCCCTCCAACATCCACTACATTCACTCCTCTCAACTGATCCCCTAAAAACCCCGAAAAAAAAACCCTCCCTCTAGGCTCTACATCCTTACGTCGGACAACACAGTTCCAATCACCCCCTATAATTGTAATACCCGGCAGCGATCTGAAATGATAGACAAGGACATCCCTAAAGAATCTATTTTTAACAGCCATATCCCCTTCCGCCGGCCCATACACCCCAATGAAACCCACCCGAACCCCTCCCCACATACCCTCGACCCTAACCACCCGCCCCTCCTCCCCTACCTCACACCTATGCAAAAGAAACGGGCTGGCTTCCTTAATTAATAGCGCCACACCACCTTTCAGTCGTGTAGAGCAACCCATGTACACGTCATATCCGGTAATTGACAATTCACCTAAATATTTATAATTATGCTCCTGCAAGAACACAAGGTCTGGCATATATCTCCTCAAATAACCCTCCAGAACTTTACATTTGCCCACTGCCTTCAACCCATTAACATTTAGAGTAAGACACCTGAAGGCCGTAATGAGGGCTTTCCCTTAGACACTCTAACACACTTAGAACCCTGGCGAGAAACCCCACCCCGCCCCCCACACTTCCCATCACCTTCACCTTGCTCACGCTCTACATTCTTTAAACCACCTTTCTCTCTAGGCATTGAATCATGCCAGGTTTTCTTCCCCGTCCTTTGCCCAGGCGTCAAAACATCCTCACTATCAGAAATGACAGCCGTCCTCTTGCGAGAGCCACGCTTCTCACGCTTCTCCTCCTCCTGGGCATCTTCCTTGTGGACCTCCACTGCCACACTCTGGACCCGCCCCTCATCACTCACAACCTTCTCATTGAGGCCACCCACCTCAGCCTCTACATTCACATCATCCAAGCCAGCGTTGACCGAAACATCCAGTAAGCCGTCCAGGGCCTCCTGAATTGTAGCTTCCAAAACATGGTGTGCAATTGCAGACTCCTCACCACTCTTCGCCGACACCAAGCCTACGTCCTCATCGAGTCCAGTGAGTGTCATACACTCAGGCGACGACGCCTCCTCCCTCTCCACCTCCACACTCCACGCCTCCCGTGACAAAGGCTTACGCTGCGTTGCCGTTGCATACGTCATTTGGTCCGTAGTACCATCAGATCCCGCCTCAGCTTCAGGTTTCCCACGTCTCGTTGGACAAGTCGGCGCTATGTGGTCGTACGCCCCACACACACGGCACGTACGCCTCTGACCTGAGTATGTTACGTACACCTGAGTCCGGAAGTCCTCCATTCCCACATAAGATGGAATAGGATGCCTTAGGGACATTTTCAGGGAAAACGTCCCTTCAGGGAAGCCAACTAGTGGCCCATCTCGCCAACGTCCCAATGTCGCCATGTGGATCGTCCCATATCGTCCAAACACCTGCCGTAAATCACTTTCATCCGCCTCGAAAGGTACATTACGCACCTTGACCCAGGTGTAGAATCTTGAAACGTCATGAAGACGGACACTAACGCCAGGGGTAACCGTCTTAACCACGTCCTGATACTTGGCCACCATGTTGTCATATGTACTGCTCAGTCGGAACTTGACGAAAATGCGTGCTACACCATTCAGTGAGACTCCATAAAGATCTTCATTAGCGATACCGTACGTATCCCGCAATATCGCCGTCAGCAACATGTTGGTGTTCTGGGCAGTAAGCACGCCCCTCACTAATTCCAAACAGATAGTGTTCACGCGTCTGCGGCCACTCTCCGCCATGATGAAAAAAAAAACTGTCACCTGCCACCAGGGGTCAGAGCGCAGTTCCAAGTACGTCCTCTCTACTCAAGAGTTGAGCGACGAATAGAAAAACTGCGCAGCAAGCCAAATGATTCGGGAGCTACTGCGCAGCCTGTCCGCACGGCCCAATAGCGATGCGAACAATGATCATTTACCTTATTACCAGGTTACCAGAGTTCCTACCCCTTCTTAATAATTTTGTCAATTAGGCTTTGCACAAGCCAACCAGAAGTCAAATTTGATAAGATTTCATGTAGTTTTGAGAGACTTACTTAAGGGTAAATTTACCAATGTCTGTCACTCTGAGAATCAAAGAAAAGTAGTGTGGTTTCACCAGTCTCTCAGGATGATACATGTTTGTTTTACCCAGTACCAGAAGGACTGGGATTAGGGTATTTCCCTCCTTTTAATTGTCGTGTGGGGAAGCACTCTGGAATCATGGGCTAGATGAGGATGGTGATGCTTCCCGCTCGGAGTTTTTTCTCACTTTCAGAGACTGTTTGGTTAGGGTGAGGTGGACGGCACCAGTGAACCGGCCTGCCAGTCTGCCCAGGATGACGTGGGACCATGAGGTGGTGCCACATGATTTGGAGGCTAGAGAGGAGTTGTCAGTACTGGAGCCGGCTCCTAGGAATGCTCTGATTAGTAGTGAATGGAATCTGCTAGTGGATGAGGTTTCTGATGAAAATAAAACCCACACAGCCGATCAGAAAAACGCGTATGGTTACCTTTATCAGCAATCTGAAATAACTAATATTATGAAAGGTTAAGTACAAGACTTTAAAAAGTGTACTTTTGATGTTGGCGTGGAAGAGCTTGGTACGTTGGCTCAGCCACAATGGAACTTTGAGCTTTATGACGTTAGAAAAGTGGGCATGAATCCCCATGAGGTAAATGTAGCTGAGCATATTCATCATATTTTGGGTAGAATAACCTTATCTGAAAAGTGGTGTATAAAGCTGTGGAAAGAGATGTATATGGTGGAAGAGGCGAAATTTGTGCTTATATTTTCACTGTACTCAACGAGAGTCAGTGGACATTGCCATTCAAGGGTCTCACACTAGATGACACTCTCAGCATGTTCACTGACTGTCGCAAAGTAAATATGATAACTCATGCTGAAGGGTTTCCTCTTACGAATAATTTCATTGATGTACTAGATACAAAAGTTGTGAGTATGTGGCAGGGTTATTTGATTTGCATGACCCAGTGTGCCAGTTATATATCTATGCTTGAAATTATACTGTACATACTTTAAAATTTTGTATAACTTTAAATGTAATGTGAAACTACTTTACACAGCCTGTTTTCAAAGTGATAATAGTGTCAGTGTTCCTGTCATGAAGGAACCACACTCAAATGCTCGCTTTGGTGATTCGGTATGTGAAGGGGACAGAGGTTGTGGTTGCTCATGTATTTTCTTGTGTGTACTGTACATAATGTAGTGTAGACATTTATCTGCTCTCGTTTTGCAGTGGTTGCAGTAGGTGAGTAGATGGCATTTCTGACTACCTAATGGACTGAAGCTCGGTGAGCTGGTGGAGGGGGTATCAGATTTCTCAAGAATGTGTGTGTGTTCCTGGTGGTAGTCACGTCAGTGCATGCCTTGGTAAGGTATGCTAACATAAGGTGTGGGCAGTGAGGCCTCACCTGTGTGATGCTGGTGTATGCACTGTTGGACCAAAGGTAGTGGTACGGTGTTGGCGGATGCCTCACCATTTTTGGGTCATGCATAGTGATCCTGTGTGTTTCATATGTTGTGTTTCTCCACGACCCACCTGTTTATTTTTTTTTATCACCAAGTGGGGTGACTCCAGGGTTCCTTGGAATGAGCGTGTAGGTGAAGGTCTGGGAGGCCCCACCTTTTGAGGGGTCAGTGGCTATGACTCCAGTGTGTTTTTCAAGGTCACAGTCCCACTGACCAATTTTATATGTGACTAACTACCCAGTTTTGAAGTCAGGTAATTTTCTCTCCCGTGCTCTCCAATTTCTCCCAGTGGTGTGTTTTGCGTAGCCAGTTTAGTTTATTGCATGTTGTTGCGAGACGCAGGGTTTATAAAGTAATTTTCTATTTGTATTATTATATACATTAATTTTTTGCATTGTTTCTGGAGATTGTTTATATATTTTTACGAAGTGCTTATTTCATACGTGAAAGCAGAGATGTGTGATAATAGACGCTAATGTTGTTTACAGAGTTTCTCAATTTATAATAATTATGTCATTTATTTGGGAAATTTGTTTATATGAAGTGCATGTTTATTTTTGCAAGCAGAGTTGTGTGATAATGAACACTTATGCTGTTTAAAGAGAGACTTTCTCAATTTATAAAAGTTTACTTGTATATAATTATTGTGTATTTTTTTTGTAATTAATATGTACAGAAGTAACCCAGTCAGCTCTTTAATTTTATGTCATGTACAGAAAATGCATCAACGTAGGTGTTTGGCCAATACTGAGTTCAATGGCGCATTTTCCTGTTTATGTTTAAGAGTACAGCTATAGTGTGTGACTGTGGGATCATTTGACGTAAAGCTGATCATTTTTACATTAAAACGAGTTTCACACGTCTGCGGATTACCAGTGTTCATTGTAGAGATAAACTTTAAGGTGTAATGTTTATTGTGTTTTTCTACGTACAAGTAAATTGCTTGATTTTGGAGAATTTTGTGTTTCCCCAGACCTAGGGTTAATTTCCCTCACTGGGTCCAGCTAGCTGAGTGAGGCCGGTGGGCTAAGGGAAGGAGTATTAAAGTGAACTTTTTTTTTAAATTTGTATTAAAAAAAAGCTCCACATACAATGTTATTTTCAGGGATATGTTCTAAAACCGGACGCATATTATTCCTGGTCAGGCAGAGTGACCAGGAGAGAGGAACAGGTGAAGTGTTCGTGAGTTAGAACAAGAAGGGCGTCATGGTTTGGCATTGGTTTAAGAAGGTGAGGGTGTTGTTTTTTTGTAAGTTTATACCATAGGTTATTTTATTTGTTTAAGTGCTCTTGTATTTACCTGTTAGGCCCTAGTGTACAGAGGCTTGTTTAAGTTTTGGGAGAGTACTTGTATATTGCTTTTGCCTGCTGGTAGACAGACTGGGAGAAGAATGGAATGGGGAGTATCATGGATCCTCATTGTTTATAAATGTAATGGAATGGGGAGTATCATGGATCCTCATTGTTTATAAATGTAATGGAATGGGGAGTATCATGGATCCTCATTGTTTATAAATGTAATGGAATGGGGAGTATCATGGATCCTCATTGTTTATAAATGTAATGGAATGGGGAGTATCATGGATCCTCATTGTTTATAAATGTAATGGAATGGGGAGTATCATGGATCCTCATTGTTTATAAATGTAATGGAATGGGGAGTATCATGGATCCTCATTGTTTATAAATGTTTATATATTTTGTTTTACTTACTAGTAGAGGCCTGGTCTCAGACCGGGCCGCGGGGGCGTTGACCCCCGGAACTCTCTCCAGGTAAACTCCAGGTAAGTAGCAGTGTGTTAGTGAGCTAATGTAAACTGGAGTAAAGATGATGTAGTAGAGTAGATTGTGCGTTGTATATACATTACTATTAATATATATTTTTGTATAGGTGAGTTTTTGACTAATTAACATTCCACATTTAATGTGAAGGTGCAAGCTGGCCCTAGAGTGGTTTCTTGTATGATTTTAAATAGCATAAATGCCCATAGACAGGCAGGTCATTTACCCTTTAGGAGCAAGGACTTTTTACTTCACGCAATTAAAAATTCGTAACAAATACCAATACAGAGCTGATTAAGGTGTGTGTAGTTGATTTCAAGTTTGTAGTTGATTCCAGGTTTGGGTTTGATGGGAAATACTGCTAAAAGGCAGGGAATGGCTATAGGAAATCCACTGTCCTTGCTATTTAGCAACCTGAATATGGAGTGCTGATACACTGCGAAATATACAGGCGAAATATACACAAACACTGATCTCTGGCCGAAGGAGACTCGAACCTACGAACCTTGGAACAAGGTACGCAGTGATTTACCATTCTCACCACACTGAACCAATACCTTGGCGCCCAGCTTGCGCTAGACGTTAATCCAAGGCAGCCAGCTTTCAAAGAGAAGGCTTACAGCTTTACATCTCATCCCCTGCATGCATCAGCCTTACTAGAGATTTTAACAATGCAAGGAATTCGCAAGAGCATACTGGTCGGCTTGTGCAGTGCTGCAAATACATGTATATTCCATGTGAATTGGGGCAGCAAGGCAGAAAACCACTGCAATATGAAGGGTCTATGGGTCAAGACATGTTCCCATTGCCGAAATGAGAATTGTTTGGAAGAAGTCCCCAGGGTGATGTGCACTCACAACAATGAGACTGGCAATATCCCTGTCAGATGTTGCAGCCCTGAGCATGTTTGCAAGCACCTTTTCAGCAATGGGGGCCATCCCAAACTCGACTGTTTGCAGGTCAGTGCTGCACTAGGTTTTGGTTCTGGAGCAGCATATGTCTCCCATTCGGTAATGACACTTGCATAGCTAGGATCCTGCATTCCTGCTGAGTCACGAAGGTTGTCCGGAAGAATTTGTTTTATTAACTCGTTTGATGCTATGGTGGAGGATAAGTTGGTAGGGCAGTCTGGAAGGATCTGCGTACTCCCAGCCTCCAAGCCTTGCAACCACTGTCCATCTCCAGGGGATATATTCAGTGCACTCTCTAGCATGGTCTTATGGAGGGTGTCATATTCTATGAGTTTCGGGCTGCTGAAGGCTGGGGAGCATCTCAAGAAGTAGGCAAGTTTTGGGAGGGACAGGCACCTGGTGAGTAGGTGTAAAGCATCATGTGTATCACTGTCTTTCATTGTGCCTTCCATCGTCCTGAGATTTGAGATTTTTTTTTTCTAGGATCAGATCAATGGCATTGGACCCAAGAGCAGCACCTCTTGGATCCTATGGATCAATGGCTAGTGCTCCTCACCAAACAGCACTAATATCCTCAATGATCTGTCGATTAGGAGAAACTATTTCGCATTTGGTGGGGTTTAAAGACAGGCCCAGGCTCTCTTCAATGTCTTTAATTTTCCTGATATCCTAAAGGAGAGATTCTGTAGTGCAGGCCAGGGTACCATCGTCCAAGAACCAGATATTGAGCTCGCTAGAGAGTGCTTCTGTGACATCCTTGATAACTAGACATAAAAGAAAAGGGGCGCGAGGGGAGGACCCTTTTGTACACCATCACATGAGTTAATTTCATGGTCCACAAACAGTAGTTGAGAAGTCTCACTATAGATGATAAAGGGAAGGGATAGAGGGAAGGGAAGTGTCTAGAAACTGCTTGGAGAGCAGCATCCCTTCTGACTAAAATGAATGCATTGGCAAAGTCCAGTTTGATCAGGGCTTTTTTGATGTATGCTAGTGCTGCATGCTTCCAGCCTCGTTGAACACCAAAACCAAGCTGAGTTGGTTTCATCTCTGCGGCAGCATTTTGATTCAGCATTTTTACTGCAGCCTTGGCGACTAGGCGCCGAAGGGTATTGGCCACTGCAATGGGCCTGATTCCTCCCTCCTTTTCCGGAGGACACCTAGTAAGGCACGAAACAAGAGTGGCCTAATGACCTTCGGGACACTGTCAGCCAGGTACACATTGGAAAATTTGGTGAGTTCAGAAAACAACCTCTCTGAAACATCACCAAGTGCTGGATTGATCTGTTGAGCCCTGTGGAAATGGCATGCCGACTTTATACACATCAGAAGGATTAAACGATCTTCATGTGCTCCTCTGTTAGGGAGGCCAATGTTTTTACTGGAAGCTCCGGGTGGATATCTGTGCTTCAGATATTGTGCTGTAATGACGTCCTTGGAGGCGATGGTATCCTTACTGGTTATAAGCCTGAGTGCTCCAGTGATATTGCCCTCTACTATTTTTTTGCTAATTTGGTCTCTCATTTTAGAGGCATCAGGTATTCTGTTGTTTGCATTTCCCCGGTGAGTGTTTGTCGCCCTAGACGGAAGACGGATGTGGTTGTCATCTCTAGGGAATGTATTTATTTCCTAATAACATATGTTGCTAGGAACTTGCCCCTTCTTGGTGGGACAACCAGACAGGTATTGACAAATAGAAATAGGTTGTGCCAGGATTTTATTGTTTACAAGTGTATCGTTGATTTTCTTAAGGTAAACGAATTTGCTGGGAGTTTGAGGGCGAGCTGCTCTGGGAATGTGTGTCAACGTCCTGGTAGATGTTAATTTGATTGCAGATTTTAGGTCCTCTGTAGAGGTGAACTCACCGTGGCTGTCAGCTCTGTTGGGAGGAGCTGTTGGTTGTTCCCAGTTAGAGCCTTCCGGGAGCCTAGACATCCATTATGTGCACGGATGTTGTCATTTGAGGGATTGAGTGGACATTCCGTGTAGCACACCTGGGAGATGCCTTTATATACATTTTATATATATATATATATATATATATATATATATATATATATATATATATATATATATATATATATATATAATAGTGTGTGTGTGAGTGTTACCATTTTGTACTAGGCACATGTCGATTAGACACTAGGACCGTTGTATATGTGCGTGGTGTATGTGTGTGTGTGTGTGTGTGTGTGTGTGTGTGTGTGTGTGTGTGTGTGTGTACTCACCTAGTTGTGGTTGCAGGGGTGGAGTCACAACTCCCGGCCCCGCCCCCTCACTGGTAGCTACTATGTCATTTTTCGTGTGTGAGTGTGTGTGTGTGTGTGTGTGTGTGTGTGTGTGTGTGTGTGTGTGTGTGTGTGTTTGTGTGTGTTTGTGTGTGCTCACCGATTTGTAGTTGCAGGAGTCGAGTCATAGCTCCTGGCACAGTCTCTTTACTGTTTGCTACTAGGTAATCTCTTTCCGTGTTCCATGAGCTTTATCAAACATCGCCTTAAAACTAAGTATGGTTTCTGCCTCCACTACGTCACTTTCTAGGCTATTCCACTTCCTGACAACTCTATGACTGATGAAATACTTCCTAACATCCCTTTGACTCATAGGAATCTTCAACTTCCAATTGTGACCCGTTGTTTCTGTGTCCCATCTCTGAAACATCCGGTCTTTGTCCACCTTATCAGTTCCTCGAAGTATTTTATTATTATTATTTTATTAACACACTGGCCGATTCCCACCAAGGCAGGCTGGCCCGAAAAATAAAAACTTTCAACATCATTCACTCCATCACTGTCTTGCCAGAAGGGTGCTTTACACTACAGTTTTTAAACTGCAACATTAACACCCCTCCTTCAGAGTGCAGGCACTGTACTTCCCATCTCCAGGACTCAAGTCCGGCCTGCCGGTTTCCCTGAACCCCTTCATAAATGTTACTTTGCTCACACTCCAACAGCAAGTCAAGTATTAAAAACCATTTGTCTCCATTCACTCCTATCAAACACGCTCACGCATGCCTGCTGGAAGTCCAAGCCCCTCGCACACAAAAGTTCCTTTACCCCCTCCCTCCAACCTTTCCTAGGCCGACCCTTACCCCGCATTCCTTCCACTACAGACTGATACACTCTTGAAGTCATTCTGTTTCGCTTCATTCTCTCTATATGTCCGAACCACCTCAACAACCCTTCCTCAGCCCTGTGGACAACAGTTTTGGTAATCCCGCACGTCCTCCTAACTTCCAAACTACGAATTCTCTGCATTATATTCACACCACACATTGCCCTCAGACATGACATCTCCACTGCCTCCAGCCTTTTCCTCGCTGCAACATTCATCACCCATGCTTCACACCCATATAATAGCGTTGGTAAAACTATACTCTCATACATTCCCCTCTTTGCCTCCAAGGACAAAGTTCTTTGTCTCCACAGACTCCTAAGTGCACCACTCGCCCTTTTCCCCTCATCAATTCTATGATTCACCTCATCTTTCATAGACCCATCTGCTGACACGTCCACTCCCAAATATCTGAATACATTCACCTCCTCCATACTCTCTCCCTCCAATCTGATATCCAATCTTTCATCACCTAATCTTTTTGTTATCCTCATAACCTTACTCTTTCCTGTATTCACTTTTAATTTTCTTCTTTTTCACACCCTACCAAATTCATCCACCAATCTCTGCAACTTCTCTTCAGAATCTCCCAAGAGCACAGTGTCATCAGCAAAGAGCAACTGTGACAACTCCCACTTTATGTGTGATTCTTTATCTTTTAATTCCACGCCTCTTGTCAAGACCCTCGCATATACTTCTCTTACAACCCCTTCTATAAATATATTAAACAACCACGGTGACATCACACATCCTTGTCTAAGGCCTACTTTTACTGGGAAATAATTTCCCTCTTTCCTACATACTCTAACTTGAGCCTCACTATCCTCGTAAAAACTCTTCACTGCTTTCAGTAACCTACCTCCTACACCATACACCTGCAACATCTGCCACATTGCCCCCCTATCCACCCTGTCATACGCCTTTTCCAAATCCATAAATGCCACAAAGACCTCTTTAGCCTTATCTAAATACTGTTCACTTATATGTTTCACTGTAAACACCTGGTCCACACACCCCCTACCTTTCCTAAAGCCTCCTTGTTCATCTGCTATCCTATTCTCCGTCTTACTCTTAATTCTTTCAATAATAACTCTACCATACACTTTACCAGGTATACTCAACAGACTTATCCCCCTATAATTTTTGCACTCTCTTTTGTCCCCTTTGCCTTTATACAAAGGAACTATGCATGCTCTCTGCCAATCCCTAGGTACCTTACCCTCTTCCATACATTTATTAAATAATTGCACCAACCACTCCAAAACTATATCCCCACCTGCTTTTAACATTTCTATCTTTATCCCATCAATCCCGGCTGCCTTACCTCCTTTCATTTTACCTACTGCCTCACGAACTTCCCCCACACTCACAACTGGCTCTTCCTCACTCCTACATGATGTTATTCCTCCTTGCCCTATACACGAAATCACAGCTTCCTTATCTTCATCAACATTTAACAATTCCTCAAAATATTCCCTCCATCTTCCCAATACCTCTAACTCTCCATTTAATAACTCTCCTCTCCTATTTTTAACTGACAAATCCATTTGTTCTCTAGGCTTCCTTAACTTGTTAATCTCACTCCAAAACTTTTTTTATTTTCAACAAAATTTGTTGATAACATCTCACCCACTCTCTCATTTGCTCTCTTTTTACATTGCTTCACCACTCTCTTAACCTCTCTCTTTTTCTCCATATACTCTTCCCTCCTTGCATCACTTCTACTTTGTAAAAACTTCTCATATGTTAACTTTTTCTCCCTTACTACTCTCTTTACATCATCATTCCACCAATCGCTCCTCTTCCCTCCCGCACCCACTTTCCTGTAACCACAAACTTCTGCTGAACACTCGAACACTACATTTTTAAACCTACCCCATACCTCTTCGGCCCCATTGCCTATGCTCTCATTAGCCCATCTATCCTCCA
Organism: Cherax quadricarinatus; assembly: GCF_038502225.1. NCBI lineage: Eukaryota > Metazoa > Arthropoda > Malacostraca > Decapoda > Parastacidae > Cherax > Cherax quadricarinatus. Next base: position 17,564,875 of record NC_091358.1, on the reverse strand, counting down.
ATAGCTGTTTATATCTTACCCTAACTGCCTCCTTCACCTCTCTCTTCCCTGATGCTTCTATTCTCCTTGTGTCCCATCTACCTTTTACTCTCAGTGTAGCTACAACTAGAAAGTGATCTGATATATCTGTGGCCCCTCTATAAACATGTACATCCTGAAGTCTACTCAACAGTCGTTTATCTACCATTACATAATTCAACAAACTACTGTCATTTCGCCCTACATCATATCTTGTATACTTATTTATCCTCTTTTTCTTAAAATATGTATTACCTATAACTAAACCCCTTTCTATACAAAGTTCAATCAAAGGGCTCCCATTATCATTTACACCTGGCACTCCAAACTTACCTACCACACCCTCTCTAAAAGTTTCTCCTACTTTAGCATTCAGGTCCCCTACCACAATTACTCTCTCACTTGGTTCAAAGGATCCTATACATTCACTTAACATCTCCCAAAATCTCTCTCTCTCCTCTGCATTCCTCTCTTCTCCAGGTGCATACACGCTTATTATGACCCACTTTTCGCATCCAACCTTTACTTTAATCCACATAATTCTTGAATTTACACATTCATATTCTCTTTTCTCCTTCCATAACTGATCATTTAACATTACTGCTACCCCTTCCTTTGCTCTAACTCTCTCAGATACTCCAGATTTAATCCCATTTATTTCCCCCCATCGAAACTCCCCTACCCCCTTCAGCTTTGTTTCGCTTAGGGCCAGGACATCCAACTTCTTTTCATTCATAACATCAGCAATCATCTGTTTCTTGTCATCTGAACTACATCCACGCACATTCAAGCATCCCAGTTTTATAAAGTTTTTCTTTTTCTCTTTTTTAGTAAATGTCTACAGGAGAAGGGGTTTCTAGCCCATTGCTCCCAGCATTTTAGTCGCCTCATACGACGCGCATGGCTTACGGAGGAAAGATTCTTTTCCACTTCCCCATGGACAATAGAAGAAATAAAGAAGAACAAGAGCTATTTAGAAAAAGGAGAAAAAACCTAGATGTATGTATATATATATGCATGTGCGTGTCTGTGAAGTGTGACCAAAGTGTAAGTAGGAGTAGCAAGATATCCCTGTTATCTAGCGTGTTTATGAGACAGAAAAAGAAACCAGCAATCCTACCATCATGCAAAACAGTTACAGGTTTCTGTTTCACAGTCATCTGGCAGGACGGTAGTACTTCCCTGGGTGGTTGCTGTCTACCAACCTACTACCTATTTTATATGTTGATATAATGTCTCCCCTGACCCTCCTGTCCTCCAGTGTCGTCAGGCCGATTTCCCCTAACCTTTCTTCATAGGTCAATCCCCGTAGCTCTGGGACTAGTCTTGTTATAAACCTTTGCACTTTCTCTAATTTCTTGACGTGCTTAACCAGGTGTGGATTCCAAACTGGTACTACATACTCCAATATGGGCCTGACGTATATGGTGTCCAGAGTCTTGAACGATTCCGTAGTGAAGTATTGGAATGCTATTCTTAGGTTTGCTAGATGCCAGTATGCTGCAGCAGTTATCTGATTGATGTGTGCCTCAGGAGATGTGCTCAGTATTATACTCATTCCAAGATCTTTTTCCTTGAGTGAGGTGTGCAGTCTTTGGCCAGCTGGGGACTGGAGGATGAATCTGTGAAGGAAGATTGGGCAGCAGAGCTCATGAAAAAGGAACATGAGTGAGGAAGGAAGCTAGAAGAACTTAGCATGAAAATGGAGGAGAGGATAGCTGCAGAGAGCAGGAAGTGGGAGACGCAAGTCACAGCAACAGAGGTTAAGATACAGAGATTAGAAGAGGAACCAAAAAATCTGAAACAGTCTAAATAACTAAAAAGCAATGTGGACATGGCATCAGAAACCGCTACATCTATCACAAATGAGGAGGCTGTAGGGAACAAAGGAGTGAAACTGTATGAAGAGGCCCTATCACACCATTGTGGAGCCCGAGATAAAGAGAGGATCACATCAGGAGTAATCGAGAAGAATGTAGAAAATGAAAAAGCTAAGCTATATGTAGAAGCCCTGTGGGGGAGGAGTTTGTTATGAGGTGGGTGGGGGCATTGGATAAGGCATGTGTGTTTTGGGTTAGAATGTTTGGTTGCATTGGGGTTGTCCTGGTTGGGGGGCTTCTGTAGGTGGTTGTGAGGGAGGCTGCATTTGATCTTTCTCCTGAGTTTGGGTTCTCCTGTCCATCTCCATCTTCACCTCTCTTTCCTACTTTCGTCTTTGTACCATCTCTCTCAGTTTCTGCCTTTCTTCTTGTGTTCTGTCACAGTCGAGATACACCTTCTGGTATGCCGGCATGTCCCTTAGTCCTGCTTTCTCCTGCAAGATCCTGTTCTGAGTCGATTCTGCCTTAAAAGTCACTTCTTGCAAACCCCCTATTCTCCAAAAAAATGCCAGCTGGGTCATATCATCTTCTCCTATTGCTTTTATGATGTGTGTGTGTATGTGTGTGTGTGTGTGTGTGTGTGTGTGTGTGTACTCACCTACTTGTACTCACCTATTTGTGGTTGCAGGGGTCGAGTCCTAGCTCCTGGCCCTGCCTCTTCACCGGTTGCTACTAGGCCCTCTCTCTCCCCGCTCCATGAGCTTTATCAAACCTCGTCTTAAAACTGTGTATGGTTCCTGCCTCCACTACGTCATTTTCTAGGCTATTCCACTGCCTTACAACTCTATGACTGAAGAAATACTTCCTACTATCTCTCTGACTCATTTGTGTCTTCAACTTCCAATTGTGGCCTCTTGTTTCTGTGTCCCCTCCCTGGAACATCCTGTCTTTGTCCACCTTGTCTATTCCACGCAGTATTTTATATGTCGTTATCATGTCTCCCCTGACCCTCCTGTCCTCCAGTGTCGTCAGGCCGATTTCCCTTAATCTTTCTTCATAGGACATTCCCCTTAGCTCTGGAACTAACCTTGTCGCAAACCTTTGTACTTTCTCTAGTTTCTTGACGTGCTTTATCAAGTGCGGGTTCCAAACAGGTGCTGCATACTCCAGTATGGGCCTGACATACACGGTGTACAGTGTCTTGAATGATTCCTTACTAAGGTATCGGAATGCTGTTCTCAGGTTTGTCAGGCGCCCATATGCTGCAGCAGTTATCTGATTGATGTGTGCTTCCGGAGACATGCTCGGTGTTATACTCACCCCAAGATCTTTCTCCTTGAGTGAGGTTTGCAGTCTTTGGCCACCTAGCCTATACTCTGTCTGTGGTCTTCTGTGCCCTTCCCCTATCTTCATGACTTTGCATTTGGCAGGATTAAATTCGAGAAGCCATTTGCTGGACCAGGTGTCCAGTCTGTCCAGGTCTCTTTGAAGTCCTGCCTGGTCCTCATCAGATTTAATTCTCCTCATTAACTTCACATCATCTGCAAACAGGGACACTTCTGAGTCTAACCCTTCCGTCATGTCGTTCACATATACCAAAAATAGCACTGGTCCTAGGACCGACCCCTGTGGGACCCCGCTCGTCACAGGTGCCCACTGTGATACATCATTACGTACCATGATTCGTTGTTGCCTCCCTGTCAGGTATTCTCTGATCCATTGCAGTGCCCTTCCTGTTATATGCGCCTGATGCTCTAGCTTCTGCACTAATCTCTTGTGAGGAACTGTGTCAAAGGCCTTCTTGCAGTCCAAGAAGATGCAGTCAACCCACCCCTCTCTCTCTTGTCTTACTTCTGTTATTTTATCATAAAACTCCAGAAGGTTTGTGACACAGGATTTGCCTTCCGTGAATCCGTGCTGGTTGGCATTTATACTCCTGTTCCGTTCCAGGTGCTCCACCACTCTCCTCCTGATAATCTTCTCCATAATTTTGCATACTATACACGTCAATGACACAGGTCTATAGTTTAGTGCCTCTTTTCTGTCTCCTTTTTTTGAAAATGGGAACTACATTTGCCGTCTTCCATACCTCAGGTAGTTGCCCAGTTTCCAGGGATGTGTTGAAGATTGTGGTAAGTGGCACACACAACATATCTGCTCCCTCTCTAAGGACCCACGGAGAGATGTTGTCCGGTCCCATTGCCTTTGAGGCATGTGTGTGTGTGTGTGTGTGTGTGTGTGTGTGTGTGTGTGTGTGTGTGTGTGTGTATGTGCTCAGTAATGCTCAGTATATGTTCAGCAATGCTCGGCATATGCTGAGTAAGACCCGACTTGGAATGTGATTGACAACAACCAGTCCCTAGATAAGCTGACTTGTAAACCATCGAGACAATCAGACAGCTTGCTTGAACAATATGACGACCCATTCGCCAAACAGCAGTGCTACTCGAAGCAGCAGTGAACAGCACAGCGTAAGGCAAGGCACAAGGAGACCAAAGACGACCCTAAATGGGAACCTTCAGCAGATCCTCCCGAAAAGGCAAACAACACCCTTATTACTGAAATTAAGCTCAGCAATTCTAGTTTCCCGACTACAACAGTGCACAGATACCAGAACAACGTAAGTTGAGAGTTGAACTCGGGACCAGAGATACAAAGTGTCTCACGATACACAACCTCTGAAAACGTTAATTATTACTAGATCTAAATAATGCTCAGTGAACAGAGATTGACGGAGTTACGAGATGTATGTCCAGGCTCGCCAGTGGAGACATACTCTACCAAAAACAGTCTAAACGACACGAGCTGAGGAGAGAAGCATTCTCCCAGGCAGAACAGAGATGAGGTGTTACCACCACCAGGGAGAGGCTGCAGATCCAACGTCAGGTGACTGGTACCAGCTTAACCCTGGCACGAACTGTGAAACAAGTGAGCAGGTAGTGTGCAACATGCTGGCAGCCAGACCAAACTCTCCTTCAATGAGCACAATGACCGGTGTAGTTTTACATCCTACCTACGTTCACCAGCTAATAACATAAGTTTAGACTATTAACGAAAAACTTACTATTATAAAATTATATGAAAAACAATATATACAATAATGATGACATCCTTTTCTTATGAGCTCGCTACAGTCATCGTATATTTCTTCTGCAGACTACAGTGTTGAAAATCTATACTTCATCATTATGAAATGAAATGAAACAATACACAAATAATCCGAAAATAGGAGAAATGAACTTACGTCAACATTTCGGTCGGACTTGGACCAAAATGTTATTATAAGTTTCCTTCTCCTATGTGCAGTTATTTGTGTATTGCTACAGTCACGGTATTGTATTTTGTTCTTAATTAACGAAGAATAAAATCACCCTGTACACCGTGTACGTCAGGCCTATAATAGAGTAAGCAGTACCAGTTTGGAGCCCACACCTGGGCAAGCACGTCAGGAAGTTAGAGAAAGTGCAAAGGGTTGCAAGGAGACTAGTCCCGGAGCTAAGGGCTATGTCCTACGAGGAGAGGTTAAGGGAAATTGAACGGTACAATGGTGGACAGAAGGGACAGGGACGACATGATAATAACATAGAAAATACTGAGAGGAATCGACAAGGTGAGCAGAGATAAGATGTTCCAGAGATGGGACACAGGAATAAGGGGTCACAATTGGAAATTGAAGATTCAGATGAGTCACAGAGATGTTAGGAACTATTTATTCAGTCACAAAGTTGTCAGGCAGTGGAATAGTCTGGAAAGTGAGGTGAGGGTGGGAGGATCCATACATAGCTTTAAGAAGAGGTATGATAAAGTTCATAGAGCAGGGAGTGAGTGACCCAGTAGCGACCAGTGAAGAGGCGGGGCCAGAAGCTATGACTGGACGCCAGCAACCACAATTAGGTGAATACACACACACACACACCCACACACACATTATACATATATACATACATACATACATATATATATATATATATATATATATATATATATATATATATATATATATATATATATATATATATATATATATATATAAACACTGATCTCTGGTTGAAGGAGACTCGAACCTACGAACCTTAGGACAAGATACGCAGTAAAGCACTGCGTACCTTGTCCTAGGTTTGAGTCTCCTTCAGCCAGAGATCAGTGTTTGTGTATATTTCGCCTGCTCTCGCGAATTCCTTGCATATATGTCGTGCTGAATATGTAAGAAATCATTTAAAATTAAGTCCTTTCTGAAATTTTCTCTTACACGTTTAAAGATATATTTTTTCATTAATGTTAATGTAAAAAAATTTAATTTTGCACCAAAAGAATCTTAGAAAACTTACCTAACCTTATTATAACAAGAGCAATTTATTTTAGCCTATCTCAACTAAATATATTTTAAATTTGTTTACAGTAATTTAATACTAAACAAACACAGTGAAATATATTTTTTTCATTAGCTTCAGGATGATTTTGGCGAAATTATTGCATACACAAATTTTCACTTGTCCTATATGGCAAGATGAGCGTTGCTATTTAAGCCAAGATCGCAAGTTCTGCCTATTCGGCACGACATATACATTATATATATATATATATATATATATATATATATATATATATATATATATATATATATATATATATATATATTATATATATTATATATATATATGTATATATATATATATATATATATATATATATATATATATATATATATATATATATATATATATACATGTATATATATATATATATATATATATATATATATATATATATATATATATGGGTCCCACAATTTACACCAGAGGTGGACCCCATCCTATATACATGTATATATATATATATAGATATAAAGATATATACATGTATATATTTATATATATATAGATACCTGTATATATATATATATACATGTATACATATATGTATATATATATACATATATATATACATGTATATATATATGTATATATATATATATATATATATATATATACATGTATATATATATGTATATATATATATATATGTATATGTATATATATATATGTATATATATATGTATATAATATATATATACATATATATATACATATACATATATATATATATATACATATACATATATATATACATGTATATATATATATATATATATATATACATATACATATATATATACATGTATATATATATATATATATATATATATACATATACATATATATATAAATGTATATATATATATATATATATATAAATGTATGGAAGAGGGTAAGGTACCTAGGGATTGGCAGAGAGCATGCATAGTTCCTTTGTATAAAGGCAAAGGGGATAAAAGAGAGTGCAAAAATTATAGGGGGATAAGTCTGTTGAGTGTACCTGGTAAAGTGTATGGTAGAGTTATAATTGAAAGAATTAAGAGTAAGACGGAGAATAGGATAGCAGATGAACAAGGAGGCTTTAGGAAAGGTAGGGGGTGTGTGGACCAGGTGTTTACAGTGAAACATATAAGTGAACAGTATTTAGATAAGGCTAAAGAGGTCTTTGTGGCATTTATGGATTTGGAAAAGGCGTATGACAGGGTGGATAGGGGGGCAATGTGGCAGATGTTGCAAGTGTATGGTGTAGGAGGTAGGTTACTGAATGCAGTGAAGAGTTTTTACGAGGATAGTGAGGCTCAAGTTAGAGTATGTAGGAAAGAGGGAAATTTTTTCCCAGTAAAAGTAGGCCTTAGACAAGGATGTGTGATGTCACCGTGGTTGTTTAATATGTTTATAGATGGGGTTGTAAGAGAAGTAAATGCGAGGGTCTTGGCAAGAGGCGTGGAGTTAAAAGATAAAGAATCACACACAAAGTGGGAGTTGTCACAGCTGCTCTTTGCTGATGACACTGTGCTCTTGGGAGATTCTGAAGAGAAGTTGCAGAGATTGGTGGATGAATTTGGTAGGGTGTGCAAAAGAAGAAAATTAAAGGTGAATACAGGAAAGAGTAAGGTTATGAGGATAACAAAAAGATTAGGTGATGAAAGATTGAATATCAGATTGGAGGGAGAGAGTATGGAGGAGGTGAACGTATTCAGATATTTGGGAGTGGACGTGTCAGCGGATGGGTCTATGAAAGATGAGGTGAATCATAGAATTGATGAGGGAAAAAGAGTGAGTGGTGCACTTAGGAGTCTGTGGAGACAAAGAACTTTGTCCTTGGAGGCAAAGAGGGGAATGTATGAGAGTATAGTTTTACCAACGCTCTTATATGGGTGTGAAGCGTGGGTGATGAATGTTGCAGCGAGGAGAAGGCTGGAGGCAGTGGAGATGTCATGTCTGAGGGCAATGTGTGGTGTGAATATAATGCAGAGAATTCGTAGTTTGGAAGTTAGGAGGAGGTGCGGGATTACCAAAACTGTTGTCCAGAGGGCTGAGGAAGGGTTGTTGAGGTGGTTCGGACATGTAGAGAGAATGGAGCGAAACAGAATGACTTCAAGAGTGTATCAGTCTGTAGTGGAAGGAAGGCGGGGTAGGGGTCGGCCTAGGAAGGGTTGGAGGGAGGGGGTAAAGGAGGTTTTGTGTGCGAGGGGCTTGGACTTCCAGCAGGCATGCGTGAGCGTGTTTGATAGGAGTGAATGGAGACAAATGGTTTTTAATACTTGACGTGCTGTTGGAGTGTGAGCAAAGTAACATTTATGAAGGGATTCAGGGAAACCGGCAGGCCGGACTTGAGTCCTGGAGATGGGAAGTACAGTGCCTGCACTCTGAAGGAGGGGTGTTAATATTTATATATATATATAATATATATAATATAATATATATATATATGTCCACGAAGAAAGGGAGGCGGTAATTTCATGCACTGGCCAGGGAAGTATACCATCTTTTAGGAGTGAAAAAGAACAGGATGTGAGTGTGGGGGAGGTGCATGAGGCATTACGTAGAATGAAAGGGGGTAAAGCAGCTGGAACTGACGGTATCATGACAGAAATGTTAAAAGCATGGAGGGATATAGTGTTGGTGTGAGGGAAAAGTTCAATAGATAGGAGTAGCGAGGGAGTATATAGTAGCAATAGTTTCATTGCCGGCTACTTGTTAAGGTAGGGTCAGTCTAGCTCCCAAAATGGCTCATGACCTGCCAGTGGCCGGACATTTCTCGCATCGTAAAACCTTAAATAAATTTAGGGAAACCTATTTTTGGCCAAAAATGTCCTCAAATGTCACTGCTTATTGTAGATCGTGTAAAGTTTGCCAACTGTCATATTCCCGAGGTACCAGGCGAGTACCTATGGTCAAAATGCCAGTCTTTACGGTACCCTTTGAAAGAGTAGCTATTGACATCGTTGGTCCTTTATCTCCACTTTCATCTGGGGGACATAGATATATATTAACATTAGTTGATTATGCTTCGAGTTTCCCTGAAGCCGTTCCCTTAAAGACCATAACTACTACAGAGGTGGCTGAAGCCCTTTTGTCCATCTTCTCCAGAGTGGGCATCCCTAGAGAAATTTTGTCTGACCGTGGGACACAATTCACACCTGACTTGATGCAACATCTATACCAAATTTTGGGAGTGAAGCCTCTCTTCGCAACACCATATCATCCCAGCTGTAATGGGAGGATTGAGCGCCAGCATTAGATTCTCAAGTCCATTTTAAGGAAACTTTGCTCCCTTAAACCTAAGGAGTGGCATCGTTACCTACCTTGTGCTTTGTTTGCCATGAGGGAAGTTCCCAGTGACTCTTTGGGGTTTTCACCTTTTGAACTTCTCTATGGTAGACAGGCCAGAGGCCCATTGTCCATCCTTCATGACTTATGGACTAATGAGGAAGTAAAGGCTGAGGTTCAGTCTTCTTAACAGTTTTTCCTTGACCTTAGATCCAAACTTGAGGAGACCTCTGACATAGTTTCGAAAAACTTAAGCTTGTCAATGGACCAGTACAAAACATATTTTGATTCCAAAAATCAGAGGAGAAGTTTTAAAGTAGGAGATGAAGTTCTGGTACTTTTGCCTATCAAGTCAAATAAATTATTAGTAGCATGGAAAGGTCCATATAAAGTATTAAAAATTGTGGGAATGTTGACTACCTCATAGAAGTCAAGGGGAAACCTAAGCTTTGCTTTATCATATCAACATCCTTAAGAAATATTACCGAAGAAATTCGGTTAACTGCCTTAATAACTTTGACTTAGTTTTTCCACACGAACTTGATAAGACAACTGAAGAATGTAAGGTGTGTGTAATTGACACCTCTAACTTAGACTATGATGAAGAACTACATGACTTGGTGACTCTTGACCACTCGGGCGCAACCAACATTAATGAATCTTTGGATGACCATAAGAGACATGAACTACTTCAATGTGTGAGTAACTTTTCAGACGTCTTTACTGATATTCCAGGTGTTACCTCCACGATAGTCCATAAGATTGACTTAGTGACGGACAATCCTATCAAACGAAAATTATACCCAGTTCCAGTTCACCTTAGGGATGCATTTGACAGAGAGGTAGACAAATTATTAAAACTAAAAATCATTGAACCATCAGTATCTTCATATTGCTCACCAGTAGTCATGGTTAAGAAGGAGGATAATTCATATAGACTTGCTGTTGACTTCAGAGGCCTTAATGCTATAACTCGGTGGGATGCTGAGCCTATGCCCTTAATAGATAGCGATCTACACAAATTTTATGACTCTTCCTTCTTTTCAGAGATTGATATTGCGCAGGCATATCATCATGTAATGTTACATCCTTCTTCTAAGCAGTACACCGCTTTTCCTACACACCAAGGACTGATGCAATATAGAACTATGCCCTTCGGTTTGGTAACTGCCCGTGCTACCTACGTGAGACTGATGAGAAAGGTCTTGGGTAATATGCCAAATGTTTCAGTTTATTTTGATAACATTTACGTAATGACATCCACGTGGGGCGAACATATCCACACATTAACATCAGTTTTGCGTAGGTTACGCTCACATGGCCTCACTGCCAAGCCGAAGAAATGTTTCCTTGGGTATAACAAGATTAGATATCTTGGACTGATACTTTCTAAAAACTCTCTGCAGCCTCTCCTCAGTAAGATCAAAGCTTTATTAGAATTTAAATTCCCCAAAACCAAGAAGCTCATGTGCAGCTTTCTTGGTTCTGTAATTTTTTATGCACGGTTTATCCCGAACCTTACTGATCTTACAGGCATCTTATCCAACTTCCTTAAAAAGTCTGTGAAGGAACCTCTTGAACTTTCCGACGTAGCTCGGGAAAAGTTTAATGAGATTAAAAGTATCTTTTCGAAAGACCCTATACTTAAGATTCCAGATATTAATAAAACATTTTGTTTAAGAACTGATGCCTCCAATACTGGCTTAGGTGCAGTGTTACTACAATACCATGATGGTACTCCCTTCCCTGTATGCTTCCTAAGCCGGAAACTCCTTCCCGCAGAAACGAGATACTCCACAATAGAAAAGGAATGTTTAGCCCTTGTGTGGGGTATCTCGAAGCTTAAATTTTATCTACTGGGAAAAGAATTCATTTTAGAAATGGACCACAAACCTTTCATATACCTAGAAACTTTTAAGGGAACCAACAGTCGCCTCTTGAGGTGGACATTGGCACTCCAGGCTTTTAAGTTCCATATTGTGTATATCAATGGTTCATCCAATTATTTCTCTGATTGGTTAAGTCGTGACAGTAGAAGATTTCTTGCATTACGCGACTTCCACATGTTAGAACTTTTTCCTCGCCTATTCTTCTTATACTCCTTGACTATAAGTCTTGGTATGGGGGAGTGTGAGGGAAAAGTTCAATAGATAGGAGTAGCGAGAGAATATATAGTAACAATAGTTTCATTGCCGGCTACTTGTTAAGGTAGGGTAAGTCCAGCTCCTGCTATTCCCCCCCCCCTTTTTCCCCCTCCTCGAAAGTGATAGTTTGATTGCTGGCTGCTTGTTAAGGTAGGGTGAGTCTAGCTCCCACTATCCCTTCCCCTCTCTTCTCCCCCCCCCCCCGAGAGGTGAAGTGTGGGGCCCTGGTCAAACAGTAAATCACTCGACTCACAGCTCCCAACACTACTGTAAGTACATGCCTGCTCATATTCTAGTGGACTTATTGGTTGAAAGCTTCACTTTTGACCAATAATTAACTTAGTCCTTTCAGTCTTGAGTGATTTCTTAAGCAGTGGGTAATCTGTCTCTCTTTACAGCTTGAAAGGACAGAGAGGGTCACCTGCTAATCAATGAGTAGAAATTGAAGGAGACGGACTAACGTTCTGAGGCGTCCCAATTTCTGATCCACTTACCTGTTTATGTATGCAAGTAGCAGGATATAACCCCTCATCATTGCAGTGGAAAAAAACCTGCTTTCTTGTCATCTGGACGGATTATTGATGGCTAGAAAATCTGTGAAGAACGAGCCGGTGGGTTGTCATCAACACTTGCGACCCCCCCCCCAGCATCGGCAACGGCTACGATTTCAACAACACGCAGTGTCACCAACACCAGATACCCAAGATTTATATATATATATATATATATATATATATATATATATATATATATTAGCGTTGAATTCAGATATCATTTATAATTTTCATTTTTCATTTTCTTTAATGTGAGATTAATATTTCATATTTATGTGTTTTATATTTTATATTTTCTAAATAATAAAGTGTTTATGTTTGTCAGTTTTTGTTCTTTTTCTATTCATTAATTTTCCTGAGGAGGAGCCAGCCTTGGTAATACTGTCTGAAGTTGTTACAGGGCTGAGCAAGCCTTCACAGTTGGAGTGGTTGGTATTTTTGTTTAATAAATGTATGAAAGAGGGAAAGGTACCTAGAGATTGGCAGAGAGCATGTATAGTCCCTTTATATAAAAGGAAGGGGGACAAAAGAGATTGTAAAAATTATAGAGGAATAAGTTTACTGAGTATACCAGGAAAAGTGTACAGTAGGGTTATAATTGAAAGAATTAGAGGTAAGACAGAATGTAGGATTACAGATGAGCAATGAGAAGGCTTACTCAGCCCTGTAACAACTTCAGACATAGAAAAAAAACAAAAGCTGACAAATATAAACACTTTATTATTTAAGAAATATGAAATATAAAACACTTAAATATGAAATACTGATCCTACATGAAAGAAAATTAAAAATGAAAAATATAAATGATATCTGAATTGAACGCTAAAAACTTGTGTGTCTGGTGTTGGTGACACTGAGTATTGTTGCAATACAAGCCGTTGCTGATGTGGGGGGGGTCGCAGTTGTTGGTGACAACCCACTGGCTCGTTCTAGTGGCCGTTAGTAATCTTTCCTGATGACAGGAGATCAGGTTCTTGACTGCTGTAATGATGAGGGGTTATGTCCTGATTCTTCATACAAGTGCACAGGCAAGTAAATCCAATATGGGACGTCTCCAGGACGTTAGTCCGTCTCCTTCAGTTTTTCTCGTTGATTGACAGGTGACCCTCTCTGTCATCCAAGCTAAAAAGATAGACAGGTTACCAACTGCTTAAATAATCACTCTCCATGATAAGTACAATACCTAAGAGACGTGGTGATTATTACAACAGTCAACTTAGAGCAAGGCTGAAAAGACTACGCTTACTATTGGTCAGAAGTGAAGCTTTCAACCAATAAATCCACTAGAGTACAAGGCAGGCATGTACTTACAGTAGTATTGGGAGCTGTGAGTCGAGTGATTTACTGTTTGACCAGAGCCCAACACGTCACCTTTCGGGGGGGGGAAGAGGGAGGGGAAGGGATAGTGGGAGCTAGACTGACGCTATGTTAACAAGCAGCGAGCAATCAAACTATCACTTTAGGGGTGGGGAAAAAAGGCGGGAATAGCGGGAGCTTGACTTACCCTACCTTAACAAGTAGCCGGCAATGAAACTATTGTTACTATATATTCCCTCGCTACTCCTATCTATTGAACTTTTCCCTCACACTCCCCCATACCAAGACTTATAGTCAAGGAGTATAAGAAGAATAGGCGAGGAAAAAGTTCTAACATGTGGAAGTCGCATAAGGCAACAAATCTTCTACTGACTGTCACGACTTAACCAGTCAGAGAAATAATTGGATGAACCATTGATATACACAATATGGAACTTAAAAGCCTGGAGTGCCAATGTCCACCTCAAGAGGCGACTGTTGGTTCCCTTAAAAGTTTCTAGGTATATCAAAGGTTTGTGGTCCGTTTCTAAAATGAATTCTTTTCCCAGCAAATAAAATTTAAGTTTGGAGATACCCCACACAAGGGCCAAACATTCATTTTCTAAGGTGGAGCATCTCGTTTCTGCAGGAAGGAGTTTCCAGCTTAGGAAGCATACAGGGAAGGGAGTACCATCATGGTATTGTAGTAACACCGCACCTAAGCCAGTATTGGAGGCAACAGTTCTTAAGCAAAATGTTTTATTAATATCTGGAATCTTAAGTATAGGGTCTTTCGAAAAGATGCTTTTAATCTCATTAAACTTTTCCCGAGCTACGTCGGAAAGTTCAAGAGGTTCCTTCACAGACTTTTTAAGGAAGTCGGATAAGATGCCTGTAAAATCAGTAAGGTTCGGGATAAACTGTGCATAAAAATTTACAGAACCAAGAAAACTACGCATGAGCTTCTTGGTTTTGCGGAATTTAAATTCTAATAAAGCTTCGATCTTACTGGGGAGAGGCTGCAGAGTGTTATTAGAAAGTATCAGTCCAAGATATCTAATCTTGTACCCAAGGAAGCATTTCTTCGGCTTGGCAGTGGGGCCATGCGAGCGTAACCTACGCAAAACTGATGTTAATGTATGGATATGTTCGCCCCACGTGGATGTCATTACGTGAATGTTATCAAAATAAACGGAAACATTTGGCATATTACCCAAGACCTTTCTCATCAGTCTCACGTAGGTAGCACAGGCAGTTACCAAACCGAAGAGCATAGTTCTATATTGCATCAGTCCTTGGTGTGTAGGAAAAGCGGTGTACTGCTTAGAAGAAGGATCTAACATTACTTGATGATATGCCTGCGCAATATCAATCTCTGAAAAGAAGGAAGAGTCATAAAATTTGTGTAGATTGCTATCTATTAAGGGCATAGGCTCAGCATCCCACCGAGTTATAGCATTATGGCCTCTGAAGTCAATAGCAAGTCTATATGAATCATCCTCCTTCTTAACCATGACTACTGGTGAGCAATATGAAGATACTGAAGGTTCAATGATCTTTAGTTTTAATAATTTGTCTACCTCTCGGTCAAATGCATCCATAAGGTGAACTGGAACTGGGTATAATTTTCGTTTGATATGATTGTCCGTCACTAAGTCAATCTTATGGACTATCGTGGAGGTAACACCTGGAATATCAGTAAAGACGTCTGAAAAGTTACACATCGAAGTAGTTCCTGTCTCTTATGGTCATCCAAGGATTCATTAATATTAATGTTGGTTGCGTCCGAGTGGTCAAGAGTCACCAAGTCACGTAGTTCATCATAGTCTGAGTTAGAGATGTCAATTACGCACACTTTGCATTCTTCAGTTGTCTTATCAAGTCCGTGTGGAAAAACTAAGTCAAAGTTATTAAGGCAGTTAACCGAATTTCTTTGGTAATATTTCTTAAGGATGTTGATATGATAAAGCTTAGGTTTCCCCTTGACTTCTATGAGGTAGTCAACTTTCCCCCAAATTTTTAATACTTTATTTGGACCTTTCCATGCTACTAATAATTTATTTGACTTTATAGGCAAAAGTACCAGAACTTCATCTCCTACTTTAAAACTTCTCCTCTGATTTTTGGAATCAAAATATGTTTTGTACTGGTCCATTGACAAGCTTAAGTTTTTCGAAACTATGTCAGAGGTCTCCTCAAGTTTGGATCTAAGGTCAAGGAGAAACTGTTAAGAAGACTGAACCTCAGCATTTACCTTCTCATTAGTCCATAAGTCATTAAGGATGGACAATGGGCCTCTGGCCTGTCTACCATAGAGAAGTTCAAAAGGTGAAAACCCTAAAGAGTCACTGGGAACTTCCCTCATGGCAAACAAAGCACAGGGTAGGTAACGATGCCACTCCTTAGGTTTAAGGGAGCAAAGTTTCCTTAAAATGGACTTGAGAATCGAATGCTAGTGCTCAATCCTCCCATTACAGCTGGGATGATAGGGTGCGGTGAAGAGAAGCTTCACTCCCAAAAGTTGGTATAGATGTGGCATTAAGTCAGGTGTGAATTGTGTCCCACGGTCAGACAAAATTTCTCTAGGGATGCCCACTCTGGAGAAGATGGACAAAAGGGCTTCAGCCACCTCTGTAGTAGTTATGGTCTTTAAGGGCACGGCTTCAGGGAAACTCGAAGCATAATCAACTAATGTTAATATATATCTATGTCCCCCAGATGAAAGTCGAGATAAAGGACCAACGATGTCAATAGCTACTCTTTCAAAAGGTACCGTAAAGACTGGCATTTTGACCATAGGTACTCGCCTGGTACCTCGGGAGGATGACAGTTGGCGATCTTTACACGATCTACAATAGGTAGTGACATCTGAGGACATTTTTGGCCAAAAATAGGTTTCCCTAATTTTATTTAAGGTTTTACGATGCGAGAAATGTCCGGCCACTGGCAGGTCATGAGCCATTTTAAGAACAGTCTCTCTGCATTGACTTGGAACAACTAAGATGGAATAGTCTGTCTCATCTGAATTTAATTTGAATACTGACTTGTACAAGATACCTTTTATATATTCAAATTTATATGAAAAGTTTTTCCTTTGGATAACTTGATTTTGTTTAGCGGCATTATGGCAATTCTGAAGAGAAGGGCAATTACGTTGTAAATTGACAAAAGAGCCCTTTGATATATCTAAAGGCTTGAAGGCAGGAAAAATCAAAGGATGGACAGTAGGAGAAGCCTGCCCTTTGGTCTGAGCCCTAGTCAAGACATTTATAGTATCGGAGGTGATATCTTCACTTTCATCTAACAAGTGAACCGGTGATCCTACTTCCTCGCTTTCGAGAGTAGCATCACTGGTTTTTAATCCCACATGAATATCGCGAGACATTGTCTCATCTGAACTTTCGAGAGGCTTCTCTGACTCTACAGGAAGAGGATCTGAAACACTTATATCCATCTTTGGTGATGAAAGGTCAACCTCAGAAGGAAGAATGGCACCTTTTACATTACCTGTTAGTACGGAGCAAGAAGTGATGGGAGCTAGTACGGCTTCAGACCAACCTGTGAACCTTTTAGACCTAATGTAACAACGGATGGTAGGAAAAGTGTCCGTACGGCCCAAGTAGTCTGAAAGTATAGCAGAGGAATGAGTTTCTTTAAGATTAGGGAACACCTTATCAGAAATGACTATACATGTGCATCCAGTGTCTCGTAAAATGGTAGATACATTAAGTCCATTAACTGTTCCTGAACAGAAGGGCGCTTGGTCATTACAGTCTTTAAAACATCTTCCAACTTTTTGGACCTTCTTAGGACAATCTGGACGTTTATGTCCCTTAACACCACACAAATGACATTTTACTTTCCACTAGAGGCTTTGATTTCTTAAGGTCTGATGAACCCTTACCGTTAGGGTTCGATCCCTTTAGGTCTTTATAGGAATTGTGAGCCTCAGCATACAGGTCAGCAGCCTCAGCAACTTCCTCAGCTTTAATCAGGTTACGTTCTCTGATGAATGTTCGTATCTGATGGGGAAGAGCTGTCAGGAACTGGTCAGCAACCATGAAGTCTCTAAGAGATTCATAACTGCGATCAATTCCTGAACTCTCTATCCAAAAGTCGAACAAACGAACAAACTGCTGAAAGTTCTGGCCAGGCTGTAAGGTGGCGTACCTGAAATCTTTCCTGTAAGAATTAGTGGTTTTCTGATATGCTTTAAGGATTGCCTTCTTCAGTAGGTTATAATTACATATGATATCCTGCGACAAAGTTGCATAGATATTCAAAGCTGTACCAGAAAATAACATTCCTAACCTGGTAGCCCAGGTGTCAGCAGGCCATTCACAGAGGGTAGCGGTATTTTGAAACCTGATAATGTATGAAGTTATGTCTTCCCCCTCTGTGAAGGGAGGTAAATTAGGTTTTGGAATATGTGCACTAGCTGCACGTTGTTCCATTACTCCATCTAATTGCTGTTTTGAGAAAGTTAACTTTTTATTCTCTAATTCAAGGCGAGCTTGTTCGAGCTCGCGATCCTTTTCTCTCTCCCTTAACTCATATTCTCTATCCTTTGCTCTTTCCTCAAGTTCCCTTAATTTAACTTGTTCCTCACGTACTTTAGCTCTTTCCTCACGATCAAGTCTATCACGCTCTTTTTTGTCTTCTCTTTCGATTCTCAATCTCTCCTTTTCCTCTTCTCTTTCGATTCTCTCTCTCTCCTTTTCAATTCTTTCCTGGATTTTAGCACTAATGAAAGATTCTAAATTTTTCCCTGTTATTCCTAACTTCCAGCGTTCATCCAAAACTGGTATTCCTCCATATTTGCAAGAATAACTTAAACTACCAGGGGAAAATGAAACGGGTATTAAAGAAAATGGAGGGTTCAATTCCTGCTCTGCTCAAACTGTAAATAAATCAGAGGGCTCGATCCCTACTTCAATTAAACAATATGTATTAACGAAAACGAAGGGTTCTATGACGGCTCCGAGCAAACAGTAAGTAGAATGGGGCCCCTTGACCATCCAATCTTCTCACCAACAAATCGAGAGTGTCCTACGGCAGTTCCCTTAATATAATAAAGAGCTCAATGAAACAAATTGTCACTGGAAAATCTCGGGTCCCTAGAGTCTAATCCTCCAATGTGTTTCAAGCTCACACAAAAAGGTGGCAGAATTAAATATTATATCCTGCCTGACTTGACTTACAATAAATTGAGACTATAACAATCACCAAATCTTTTAAATACCTGTACCGTAGTCCTACCATAGAGAATGATTACTCATGGCTGGTGGTAACCGTCTGTGGTATGCGGCGTTGAAGTTCCAATGGTAGATTGGAGATGGAATTGAATCTTGATTCAGTCGAGTTGATCCTGGCAAGGTCGCCACTTGTGAAGGTTTACTCAGCCCTGTAACAACTTCAGACAGTATTACTAAGGCTGGCTCCTCCTCAGGAAAATTAATGAATAGAAAAAGAACGAAAACTGACAAATATAAACACTTTATTATTTAGGAAATATGAAATATAAAACACTTAAATATGAAATACTGATCCTACATGAAAGAAAATGAAAAATTAAAAATATAAATGATATCTGAATTCAACGCTAAAAACTTGGGTGTCTGGTGTTGGTGACACTGCATATTGTTGCAATAGAAGCCGTTGCTGAAGATGTGGGGGGGATGGGTCACAGTTGTTGGTGACAACCCACTGGCTCGTTCTAGTGGCCATAAGTAATCTTTCCCGATGACAGGAGATCAGGTTCTTGACCGCTGTAATGATGAGGGGTTATGTCCTGATTCTTCATACAAGTGCACAGGCAAGTAAATCCAATATGGGACGTCTCCAGGACGTTAGTCCGTCTCCTTCAGTTTTTCTCGTTGATTGACAGGTGACCCTCTCTGTCATCCAAGCTGAAAAGATAGACAGGTTACCAACTGCTTAAACAATCACTCTCGATGATAAGTACAATACCTAAAAGACGTGGTGATTATTACAACAGTCAACTTAGAGCAAGGCTGAAAAGACTAAGTTTATTATTGGTCAAAAGTGAAGCTTTCAACCAATAAATCCACTAGAATACAAGGCAGGCATGTACTCACAGTAGTGTTGGGAGCTGTGAGTCGAGTGATTTACTGTTTGACCAGAGCCCCACACGTCACCTTTCGGGGAGGGGGGCGGGAAGAGGGAGTGGAAGGGATAGTGGGAGCTAGACTGACCCTACGTTAACAAGCAGCCGGCAATCAAACTATCACTTTAGGGGTGGGGAAAAAAAGGCGGGAATAGTGGGAGCTTGACTTACCCTTCCTTAACAAGTAGCCTGCAATGAAACTATTGTTATTATATATTCCCTCGCTACTCCTATCTATTGAACTTTTCCCTCACAAGCAAGGAGGTTTTAGAGTTGGTAGGGGATGTGTAGATCAAGTGTTTACATTGAAGCATATATGTGAACAGTATTTAGATAAAGGTATGAAAGTTTGTATTGCATTTATGGATTTAGAAAAGGCATATGATAGAGTGGATAGGGGAGCAATGTGGCAGATGTTGCAAGTATATGGAATAGGTGGTAAGTTACTAAATGCTGTAAAGAGTTTTTATGAGGATAGTGAGGCTCAGGTTAGGGTGTGTAGAAGAGAGGGAGACTACTTCCCGGTAAAAGTAAGTCTAGACAGGGATGTGTAATGTCACCATGGTTGCTTAATATATTTATAGATTGGGTTGTAAAAGAAGTAAATGCTAGGGTGTTCGGGAGAGGGGTGGGATTAAATTATGGGGAATTAAATAAAAATGGGAATTGACACAGTTACTTTTTGCTGATGATACTGTGCTAATGGGAGATTCTAAAGAAAAATTGCAAAGGTTAGTGGATGAATTTGGGAGTGTGTGTAAAGGTGAAAAGTTGAAAGTGAACATAGAAAAGAGTAAGGTGATGAGGGTATCAAATGATTTAGGTAAAGAAAAATTGGATATCAAATTGGGGAGGAGGAGTATGGAAGAAGTGAATGTTTTCCGATACTTGGGAGTTGACGTGTCGGCGGATGGATTTATGAAGGATGAGGTTAATCATAGAATTGATGAGGGAAAAAAGGTGAGTGGTACGTTGAGGTATATGTGGAGACAAAAAACGTTATCTATGGAGGCAAAGAAGGGAATGTATGAAAGTATAGTAGTACCAACACTCTTATATGGGTGTGAAGCTTGGGTTGTGAGTGAGCAGCGAGGAGGCGGTTACAGGCAGTGGAGATGTCCTGTCTAAAGGCAATGTGTGGTGTAAATATCATGCAGAAAATTTGGAGTGTGGAAATTAGGAGGTGTGGAGTTAATAAAAGAATTAGAGGGCTGAAGAGGGTTTGTTGAGGTGGTTTTGTCATTTAGAGAGAATGAATCAAAGTAGAATGACATGGAGAGCATTTAAATCTTCAGGGAAATGAAGGCGGGGTAGTAGGGGTCGTCCTCGAAAAGATTGGAAGGAAGGAGTAAGGGAGGTTATGTGGGCGAGGGGTTTGGACTTCCAGCAGGCGTGTATGAGCGTGTTCGTTAGGAGTGAATGGAGATGAATGGTATGTGGGACCAGACGATCTGTTGGAGTGTGAGCAGGGTAAAATAAAATACATTAAATGATAAATTACTATAACTCTTACTGTAAATATATTTGTGTTAAGGAAGGTTTCCAAAGGGGAACGAAGGTTTCATACTGGAAAACAAGGTATCATACAGAAAAAGAAGGTTTCATACAGGGAAGGAAGGTTTCATACGGGAAAGGAAGGTTTCATTCGGGAAAGGAAGGCTTTATAGGGGAGAGAAAGGTTTCATAGGGGAGGCTACCTGGACTACCTGGAGGGCATTCCGGGGATCAACGCCCCCGCGGCCCGGTCCACGACCAGGCCTCCCGGTGGATCAGGGCCTGATCAACAAGGCTGTTACTGCTGGCCACACGCAATCCAATGTACGAACCACAGCCAGGGTGATCTGGCACCGTCTTTAAGTATCTGTCCAGCTCCCTCTTGAAGACAACCAGAGGCCTTCCCATTATGCCCCTTATAAGAACATAAGAACAGAATGGAGGAACACTGCAGAAGGCCTACTGGCCCATACAAGGCAGGTCCTTATCAAAACGACCTCTACCCAAAGCTACCCAAGAATTAACTCCCGTACCCAATGACACTAATCAAACCCAGCCCCTCCCACTCATATATTTGTCCAATCTCTTCTTAAAGCTACCCAAGTATCCTAGCCTCTATCACTCCACTGGGAAGATTGTTCCACGCATCCACAACTCTGTTAGAAAACCAGCACTTACCATGTCCCCTCCAAATCCAAATTTATTGGATTTATTATTGCTGGTGAGAGGCTGTTGAACAGTCTTGGGCCCCGGAGAGGAAGGTTTCATACGGGTGAGGAAGGTTTCATAGGGGAGAGGAAGGTTTCATGCGGGAGAGGAAGGTTTCATAGGGGAGAGGAAGGTTTCATGCGGGAGAGGAAGGTTTCATAGGGGAGAGGAAGGTTTCATAGGGGAGAGGAAGGTTTCATAGGGGAGAGGAAGGTTTCATAGGGGAGAGGAAGGTTTTATAGGGGAGAGGAAGGTTTCATGCGGGAGAGGAAGGTTTCATAGAGGAGAGGAAGGTTTTATAGGGGAGAGGAAGGTTTTATAGGGGAGAGGAAGGTTTTATAGGGGAGAGGAAGGTTTTATAGGGGAGAGGAAGGTTTTATAGGGGAGAGGAAGGTTTTATAGGGGAGAGGAAGGTTTCATAGGGGAGAGGAAGGTTTCATAGAGGAGAGGAAGGTTTCATAGGGGAGAGGAAGGTTTCATGGGGGAGAGGAAGGTTTCATAGGGGAGAGGAAGGTTTCATAGGGGAGAGGAAGGTTTCATAGAGGAGAGGAAGGTTTCATAGGGGAGAGGAAGGTTTCATGCGGGAGAGGAAGGTTTCATAGGGGAGAGGAAGGTTTCATAGAGGAGAGGAAGGTTTCATAGGGGAGAGGAAGGTTTCATAGGGGAGAGGAAGGTTTCATGCGGGAGAGGAAGGTTTCATAGGGGAGAGGAAGGTTTCATGGGGGAGAGGAAGGTTTCATAGGGGAGAGGAAGGTTTCATAGGGGAGAGGAAGGTTTCATGCGGGAGAGGAAGGTTTCATGGGGGAGAGGAAGGTATCATAGGGGAGAGGAAGGTTTCATAGGGGAGAGGAAGGTTTCATGGGGGAGAGGAAGGTTTCATGGGGGAGAGGAAGGTTTCATAGGGGAGAGGAAGGTTTCATAGGGGAGAGGAAGGTTTCATAGGGGAGAGGAAGGTTTCATAGGGGAGAGGAAGGTTTCATAGGGGAGAGGAAGGTTTCATAGGGGAGAGGAAGGTTTCATAGGGGAGAGGAAGGTTTCATAGGGGAGAGGAAGGTTTCATAGGGGAGAGGAAGGTTTCATAGGGGAGAGGAAGGTTTCATGGGGGAGAGGAAGGTTTCATAGGGGAGAGGAAGGTTTCATAGGGGAGAGGAAGGTTTCATAGGGGAGAGGAAGGTTTCATAGGGGAGAGGAAGGTTTCATAGGGGAGAGGAAGGTTTCATAGGGGAGAGGAAGGTTTCATAGGGGAGAGGAAGGTTTCATAGGGGAGAGGAAGGTTTCATAGGGGAGAGGAAGGTTTCATAGGGGAGAGGAAGGTTTCATAGGGGAGAGGAAGGTTTCATAGGGGAGAGGAAGGTTTCATAGGGGAGAGGAAGGTTTCATAGGGGAGAGGAAGGTTTCATAGGGGAGAGGAAGGTTTCATAGGGGAGAGGAAGGTTTCATAGGGGTGAGGAAGGTTTCATAGGGGAGAGGAAGGTTTCATAGGGGAGAGGAAGGTTTCATAGGGGAGAGGAAGGTTTCATAGGGGAGAGGAAGGTTTCATAGGGGAGAGGAAGGTTTCATAGGGGAGAGGAAGGTTTCATAGGGGAGAGGAAGGTTTCATAGGGGAGAGGAAGGTTTCATAGGGGAGAGGAAGGTTTCATAGGGGAGAGGAAGGTTTCATAGGGGAGAGGAAGGTTTCATAGGGGAGAGGAAGGTTTCATAGGGGAGAGGAAGGTTTCATAGGGGAGAGGAAGGTTTCATAGGGGGGAGGAAGGTTTCATAGGGGAGAGGAAGGTTTCATAGGGGAGAGGAAGGTTTCATAGGGGAGAGGAAGGTTTCATAGGGGGAGGAGGTTTCATGGGGGAAGGAAGGTTTCATAGGGGAGAGGAAGGTTTCATAGGGGAGAGGAAGGTTTCATAGGGGGGGAGGAAGGTTTCATAGGGGAGAGGAAGGTTTCATAGGGGTGAGGAAGGTTTCATGGGGGAGAGGAAGGTTTCATGGGGGAGAGGAAGGTTTCATAGGGGAGAGGAAGGTTTCATAGGGGAGGGGAAGGTTTCATAGGGGAGGGGAAGGTTTCATAGGGGAGGGGAAGGTTTCATAGGGGAGAGGAAGGTTTCATAGGGGTGAGGAAGGTTTCATAGGGGAGAGGAAGGTTTCATAGGGGAGAGGAAGGTTTCATAGGGGAGGGGAAGGTTTCATAGGGGAGGGGAAGGTTTCATAGGGGAGAGGAAGGTTTCATAGGGGAGAGGAAGGTTTCATGGGGGAGAGGAAGGTTTCATAGGGGAGAGGAAGGTTTCATAGGGGAGAGGAAGGTTTCATGGGGGAGAGGAAGGTTTCATGGGGGAGAGGAAGGTTTCATAGGGGAGAGGAAGGTTTCATAGGGGAGAGGAAGGTTTCATAGGGGTGAGGAAGGTTTCATGGGGGAGAGGAAGGTTTCATAGGGGAGAGGAAGGTTTCATAGGGGAGAGGAAGGTTTCATAGTGGAGAGGAAGGTTTCATAGGGGAGGGGAAGGTTTCATAGGGGAGAGGAAGGTTTCATAGGGGAGAGGAAGGTTTCATAGGGGGTGAGGAAGGTTTCATAGGGGAGAGGAAGGTTTCATAGGGGAGAGGAAGGTTTCATAGGGGAGGGGAAGGTTTCATAGGGGAGAGGGAAGGTTTCATAGGGGAGAGGAAGGTTTCATAGGGGAGAGGAAGGTTTCATAGGGGAGAGGAAGGTTTCATAGGGGAGAGGAAGGTTTCATAGGGGAGAGGAAGGTTTCATGGGGGAGAGGAAGGTTTCATGGGGGAGAGGAAGGTTTCATAGGGGAGAGGAAGGTTTCATAGGGGAGAGGAAGGTTTCATGCGGGTGAGGAAGGTTTCATAGGGGGGGAGGAAGGTTTCATAGGGGAGAGGAAGGTTTCATAGGGGAGAGGAAGGTTTCATAGGGGAGAGGAGGAGAGGAAGGTTTCATGGGGGAGAGGAAGGTTTCATAGGGGAGAGGAAGGTTTCATGGGGGAGAGGAAGGTTTCATAGGGGAGAGGAAGGTTTCATAGGGGAGAGGAAGGTTTCGTAGGGGAGAGGAAGGTTTCATAGGGGAGAGGAAGGTTTCATAGGGGAGAGGAAGGTTTCATAGGGGAGAGGAAGGTTTCATAGGGGAGAGGAAGGTTTCATAGGGGAGAGGAAGATTTCATGGGGGAGAGGAAGGTTTCATAGGGGAGAGGAAGGTTTCATGGGGGAGAGGAAGGTTTCATGGGGGAGAGGAAGGTTTCATAGGGGAGAGGAAGGTTTCATAGGGGAGAGGAAGGTTTCATAGGGGAGAGGAAGGTTTCATAGGGGAGAGGAAGGTTTCATAGGGGAGAGGAAGGTTTCATGGGGGAGAGGAAGGTTTCATAGGGGAGAGGAAGGTTTCATGGGGGAGAGGAAGGTTTCATGGGGGAGAGGAAGGTTTCATGGGGGAGAGGAAGGTTTCATAGGGGAGAGGAAGGTTTCATAGGGGAGAGGAAGGTTTCATAGGGGAGAGGAAGGTTTCATAGGGGAGAGGAAGGTTTCATAGGGGAGAGGAAGGTTTCATAGGGGAGAGGAAGGTTTCATAGGGGAGAGGAAGGTTTCATAGGGGAGAGGAAGGTTTCATAGGGGGGGAGGAAGGTTTCATAGGGGGGGAGGAAGGTTTCATAGGGGAGAGGAAGGTTTCATATTAAATACATCATATCATCACCTGCAGAACATCATTGACATATCTGAATAATTGACGTATTGGAACACTAAACAATATTGTGATATTTTCCAGAAATGTTACACAGAAAAATCTAGAAGAAAAAACCTCCTGAATCAAAAACTTGAACTGCCTGTCATCACCTGAAGAAATATTTCAGCTTCAGCATTTCGCATTGCAAGATAAATTTTCCATTTAAAACTTGACTCACTTGGCTTACGCACTGCCCTGGAGTTCTACCACTTTCTCACCTTGTGTTCCAACCCCTTTCGTTCTGTGGTTTATTTAGAACTTGGCTTTTTAACCTATAAGGTTATAGGTAGTAGGTTGGTAGACAGCAACCACCCAGGGAGGTACTACCGTCCTGCCAAGTGAGTGTGAAACAGAAACGTGTAACTGGTTTACATGATGGTAGGATTGCTGCTGTCTCTTTTCCGTCTCATAAACATGCAGTATAACAGGTACATCTTGCTACATTTATTTACACTTAGCTCACACTACACAGGCATGCACATGCTTATTTATATACATATACACATCTAGGTTTTCTCTTCTCTTTCTTAATAGTTCTTGTTCTACTTTATTTCCTCTATTCTCCATGGGGAAGTGGAAAAGAATCTTTCCTCCGTAAGCCACGCGTTTCATATGCCAGGAGCAGTGGGCTAGTAATGCCTTCTCCTGTAGAAAATTCTAAAACAAGAGAAGACGAAAAACTTTATAAAACTGGGATGCTTGAATGTGCGTGGATGTAGTGAGAATGATAAGAAAGAGATGATTGCTAATGTTATGAACGAAAAGAAGTTGGATGTCCTAGCTCTAAGCGAAACAAAGCTGAAGGGGGTAGGTGAGTTTAAGTGGGGGAAAATAAATGGGATCAAGCCAGGAGTATCTGAGAGAGTTAGAGCTAAAGAAGGGGTAGCAGTAATGTTGAAGGATCAGTTATGAAAGGAGAAGAAGGGATATAAATATATAAATTCAAGGATGATGTTTATTAAAATAAGGCTCGGATACGAAAAGTGGGTCATAATAAGTGTGTATGCACCTGGAGAAGAGAGCAGTGTAGAGGATAGATAAAGATTTTGGGAGATGAGCGAGTGTGTAGGAACTTTTCAAAATAAATTGGATTAAGTCAAGTTTGGGGTGTCAGGTGTAAATGATAAAAGGGGCCCTTTGATTGAACTTTGTATTGAAAGGGATTTAGTTAAAAGTAATACATACTTTAAGAAAAAGAGGATATGTAAGTATAAAAGATATGATGCAGGGTGTAATGACAGTAGTTTGTTGGACTATGTGTTGGTAGATATAAGACTGTTGAGTAGACTTCAGGATGCACATGTTTATAGAGGGGCCACAGATATATCAGATCACTTTTTAGTTGTAGCTACAGTGAGAGTAAAAGGTAGATGGGATACAAGGAAAATAGAAGCAGCAAGTAACAGGGAGGTGACGGTTTATAAACTAAAGGAAGAGGCAATTAAGGTAAACAACTGTTGGAGGATAGATGAGCTAGTAAGAGTATAGGCAATGAGGTCGAAGATGTATGGGATGGGTTTAAGAATGTAGTGTTAGAGTGTTCAGCAGAAGTTTGTTACAGGAAAGTGAGTGTGGGAGGGAAGAAGAACGACTGTTGGAATGATGATGTAGAGAGAGTAGTAATGGAAGAAAAGCTGGCATATGAGATGTTTTTACAAAGTAGTAGTGATGCAAGGAGGGAGGCGTATTTGGAAAGAAAAAGAGAGGTTAAGAGAGTGTTAGTGTTGAAGCAATGTAAAAAGAGAGCAAATGATAGAGTGGGTGAGATGTTATCAACCAATTTTGTTGAAGATAAGAGAAAGTTCTGGATTGAGATTAATAAGTTGAGAAAGCTTAGGGAGCTAGTGGATTCGATAGATAAAAATAGGAGAGGAGAGTTACTAAATGGAGAGACAGAGGTATCGGGAAGAAGAAGGGAATATTTTGAGGGATTGTTATTAAATGTTGATGAAGATATGGAAGCTGTGGTTTCGTGTACAGGGCAAGGAGGTATAACATCTTGTAGGAGTAAGGAAAAACCACTTGTGAGTGTGGGGTGAGTTCGTGAGGCAGTGGTTAGAATGAAAGGGGGTAAGGCAGCTGGGACTGATAAAGACAGAAATGTTAAAAGCAGGTGTGGATACAGTTTTGGAGTGGTTGGTGCTTTTATTTAATAAATGTATGTACGAGGGGTAAGGTACCTAGGGACTGGCAGAGAGCATGCATTGTTCCTTTGTATAAAGGCAAAGGGGACAAAAGAGAGTGCAAAAATTATAGGGGAATAAGTCCGTTGAGTATACCTGGTAAAGTGTATGGTAGAGTTATTATTTAAAGAGTTAAGGGTAAGATGGAGAGTAGGATAACAGATGAACAAGGAGGCTTTAGGAAAGGTAGGGGGTGTGTAGACAAAGTGTTTACAGTGAAACATATAGTTGAACAGTATATAGATATGGGTAAAGAGGTTTTTGTGGCATTTATGGATTTCGAAAAGACATATGACAGGGTGGATAGGGAGGCAGTGTGGCAGATGTTGCAAATGTATGGAATGGGAGACAGGTTACTGAAAGGAGTGATGAGTTTTTACTAGGATAGTGAGACTCAGGTTAGAGTATGTAGGAGAGCTGGAGATTATTTCCCAGTAAAAGCAGGCCTTACACAAGGATGTGTGATGTCACCATGGTGGTTCAGTATATTTATAGATGGGGTTGTAAGAGAAGTGAATGCTCGGGTGTTAGCCAGAGGTGTGGGGTTAAAAGATAAAGGTGTCTAACAGAAAGTGGGAGTTGTCATAGTTACTCTTTGCTGATGACACTGTGCTTTTGGAAGATTCTGAAGAGAAGTTGCAGAGGTTGGTGGATGAGTTTGGTAGGGTATGTAAAAGGAGAAAATTAAAAGTTAATATAGGAAAGAGTAAGGAGATGAGAATAACAAAAAAAAATAGGTGACGAAAGATTGGATATGAGATTAGAGAGAGAGAGTATGGAGGAGGCGAATGTACTCAGATATGAGGTGAATCATAGAAATGATGAGAGTAAAAGGTGAATAGTGCACTTAGGAGTCTGTGAAGACAAAGACTTTGTCCAGGGAAGCAAAGAGGGGAATGTATGAGAGTATAGTTATACCAACATTCTTAGATGGGTGTGAAACATGGGTGGTAATGTTGCAACAAGGAGTAGGCTGGAGTGGAGATGTCATGTCTGAGGGCAATGTGTGTGGTGTGAGTATAATGCAGAGAATTTGTAGTTTGGAAATTAGGAGGAGATGCGAGATTACCAAAGCTGTTATCCAGAGAGCTGAGGAGGGGTTGTTGAGGCGGTTGGGACATGTATAGAGAGGATGAAACAAAACAGAGTGACTTTGAGAGTGTATAAATCTGTAGTGGAGGGGAGGTTGGGGTCGGCCTAGGAAAAGTTAGAAGGATTGGGTAAAAGAGGTTTTGTGTGCGAGGGGCTTGACTTCCAGCAAACATGCGTGAGCGTGTTAGATAGGAGCAAATGGAAACAAATGGTTTTTAAGACTTGACGTGCTGTTGGAGTGTGAGCAAGGTAACATTTATGATGGGAGTCAAGGAAACCGGTAGGCCGGACTTGAGTCCTGGAGATGGGAAGTACAGTGTCTGCACTCTGAAGGAGGGGTGTTAATGTTGCAGTTTTATAACTATAGTGTAAGCGTGTCTCAGGCAAGGTATTGATGGAGCGAATCATGATGAAATTTTTTTTTTTTTTGGGTCACTCTGCCTTGGTGGGAGAAGGCCGATGTGTTAATAAAAATAAGTATATAGCTGGAGGACAACAGTAATATATTCTGTACAAAATAAAAATATTTAAATAATATTTAGAAGTTATTTGTGAATGTTTTCCAGTCACATTTTTCGTATTCCAAAATATGTTAGGTAAAAAAGGACACATGTGCAACTAATGCGACATTTTTACAGCAACAACGTTTCGCTCTCCAGGAGCTTTGTCAAGCTGTTACAAACAATACAAGGACACGGAGGGTGTATATAGGTATCAGAGTTAGGTACAAGGTATATGTTATTCAAATATACTTAAGACAGAACCAATCTTATTAAGTGTTGCTCAATTTAAGCTTAATCAAGTAAGATATTCAAATATACTTAAGACAACCAATCTTATTAAGTGTTGCTCCATTTAAGCTTTATCAAGTAAGAGAAAAACTCGTTCTACTCTTAAGTATCTTTGTATTGCTTCTATTTTGTCTAGACTGTTGTGTAGTCAAGTTTGTTTTTAAAGCAAACACAGAGGATTCAGCAGGAAGAAATCAATATTCTCAACACTGCGCGTCTCGTATTTTTTTTATATCACTACCATTCCTATCCACCCCCGTCTTTCTATTCACCCTCTTTTTCTATCCTTCTCTTTTATCCACCTATCTTTATATTCGCCCCTCTTTCTATCTACCCCTCTGTCCATGTACCTCTTTTTTCTATCCTCCATTTTTTCTTTCCACCGCTCTTTCTTTCTATCCCCCCTTTTTATCTATCCATTGCTATCAACACTCTTTCTATCTCCCTACTTTCTATCCACCCCTCTTTCTAGCCACTCTTTTTCGATTCCCCCCTTTCTATCCACCCGTCTTTCTATTCGCACACTTTTCTATTGTTCCCGCTTTTTATTCAACCCTTTTTTTCTATCCTTATTTTTTATCTCCTTCCCTCTTTCGTTTTAACTTACGTTCTCCAGGATTAAGGTGAAAATTCATTCTAGTATTTACCAACCAACAATTAACATGTTATCTAACCTCGGTGCATTTCAAGTGTAGTCCTCGGGAATAACTTTAATACCCAGTATATTTTTTTACAATATTGAAGTTACAGGCTTAGAGCTAGTAACCTATCTCAATTCATTTCAAGCTTCTACCATACATAAGGTATACTACTAACCCCAGAATGCTGTTATCTTACCTCAACCTATTTCAAAGTCCAACACTATTTAAGGAATACTCTCAACACAAGGGTTGATAGTATTTCTTAGTGTTGGGAGTGATAGGTATACTATCACCCCCAACACTATTTAAGGAATACTCTCAACACAAGGGTTGATAGTATTTCTTAGTGTTGGGAGTGATAGGTATACTATCACCCCCAACACTATTTAAGGAATACTCTCAACACAAGGGTTGATAGTATTTCTTAGTGTTGGGAGTGATAGGTATACTATCACCCCCAACACTATTTAAGGAATACTCTCAACACAAGGGTTGATAGTATTTCTCAGTGTTGGAAGTGATAGGTATACTATCACCCCCAACACTATTTAAGGAATACTCTCAACACAAGGGTTGATAGTATTTCTCAGTGTTGGAAGTGATAGGTATACTATCACCCCCAACACTATTTAAGGAATACTCTCAACACAAGGGTTGATAGTATTTCTTAGTGTTGGGAGTGATAGGTATACTATCACCCCCAACACTATTTAAGGAATACTCTCAGCACAAGGGTTGATAGTATTTCTCAGTGTTGGAAGTGATAGGTATACTATCACCCCCAACACTATTTAAGGAATACTCTCAACACAAGGGTTGATAGTATTTCTTAGTGTTGGGAGTGATAGGTATACTATCACCCCCAACACTATTTAAGGAATACTATCAACACAAGGGTTGATAGTATTTCTTAGTGTTGGGAGTGATAGGTATACTATCACCCCCAACACTATTTAAGGAATACTCTCAACACAAGGGTTGATAGTATTTCTCAGTGTTGGAAGTGATAGGTATACTATCACCCCCTCAGGATATGACCCACATCCCTCTGCTAACACCCAGGTACCTATTTGCTGCTAAATCAACAAAGGCAGCAGGTATAAGGAAACTTGCCCTCGTTTCCGCTCAGCCCAAGATCAAGCCCAGGTTCCAAGGTTGTTAGCAAAGGGTGTCGAGCAAGTACAAGTTTTCTAGACTGTAAATTCCATTTGACAACTCTGCTGGAGCTCCATGACAGGGTAGCAGAAATAAGAAGTAGACAGGAAAGGCATTACAATGAATGAAAGAAACTCTGTGGGAAAGAATTTTATGCTGTATTTCATGATATGCTAAACCAGTGTTTGTCATTCAGCGAAAGACAATTTAGAAGCTCGGTCCTCTGTTCAGCAATCTCATTCTGTTTTCTGATCAGTCAAACTATTTGTAGTCCCATAGGAATTGGGGGTAGTCGTTAGTCGTTACTATGGACAAGTATAACAAGGATTGAAGCTGAGTCTTGTACTGTAAATTGTATATGTAAGCTTACATCCCTGTTCATAGGAAAGAAATTATCGTAAAAGGCCACAAATTGGCCTGGAACAAATGAAGGGTAGGTCAGACAAGCGTCTCCTGAAATTTATTTTCAGTAAATGAATGGTTTGAAAATTGGAGGTCAGGGAAACTACTGTAGATTGGGAATACGGTATAGACCAGTAACACAGAGGCTTCATTCCTCCCTCATATAGAACCACTTAGGAGTTAGTAAAGTTCTGCGTATATCACCAACGGCGCACATCAGTCGAATATTTTCTGCAGCAAATGAGTGAATCATAAAACGTAAGATTATCTTTAATAAAAGTCATATTCCATTCAACCTGAGTTAGCCAATTTTCCGATTCTTAATAACTAGCCTGTTTCAGGCCGAAATGCAAAAGTATGGTTTTACCACAAATAGGAGAGCCTAATTCCTTATTCTCATAAATCATTTCAGACATTTACACAGAATCATATGAAAGATAGTATCCAGGGGAAGGTGAATAATGGAACACCACCTCACAAAATCAGGAAGAAATAATAGTCTGTTCAGACTAGAGTAATTTGACAATAATTGTCTATTTACAACACTCACGTTATAGAAAGTAATATTTGTTCTTGCTACAACATGTAACATGGACACTATTAAATGTATTAAATGTTACAAATAAATTACACATGAACGACAACCTACACAACCACGCCTGCATATTAGGACAGCAAGCAATACCATTAGATAATACACGGGTTACGTGGGCAAGCATGAGACGGCAACATAGTCCACAAAACACCTACTGGTGGACATATAAAAGTCCATATATCACAAAAAAATAAATACTGTTCTTGTCAGAGAATTTCATAAAACAACTGTTGGAGGACACACATATAATACCTACGAAAAATCTAGAGTAAAACTTTGGACGATAAAAGTGTCAAGATATGTGATTATGCAACAGTCAAAAAAACGCAGAATAAATCCGAAATATGATCTTTGTGTATTTACATTCACCAAGAACGACCAGACACACCTCTGCCTCACCAACAGATGTTGTGTGTGAATATAGTCCTTAAGAACAACGCAGAAGCCCGCAGAACTGTCTGGTGAATTGTGACGTGTGTTCCACAAGCGTCCATACGATAAGATAAGATTTCGTTCGGATTTTTAACCCCGGAGGGTTAGCCACCCAGGATAACCCAAGAAAGTCAGTGCGTCATCGAGGACTGTCTTAACTTATTTCCATTGGGGTCCTTAATCTTGTCCCCCAGGATGCGACCCACACCAGTCGACTAACACCCAGGTACCTATTTGCTGCTAGGTGAACAGGACAACAGGTATAAGGAAACGTGTCGAAATGTTTCCACCCGCCGGGAATCGAACCCGGGCCCTCCGTGTGTGAAGCGGGAGCTTCAGCCACCAGCCGTTATAGACCCGAGAAACCCCCAGTCTAGGTTGCGTGGGTGAGCAAAGCAAGACAAGAACATCGTTCAAAACACATACCAATCTTATGAGTTGCACAACTAATAAATAAGACAAAGCTTCATTCATTCTGGCAAGATGAAGAACTTGCTCGTCCTTAAAAGTGGCCAGACAGCGAGCCAGCTCAAGCAGTTACATAACTTTTATATTTTAAAAACTAATATTGTCATCCCAGCTCCGAACACCAATAAATGCGTTTTTAAAACATAAAATAAATATTTATCCGTAATAATAATAAAAGAGTATTCACAGTACTAATGACTATTAATATATTAAATCGTATGGCAAAAGAAAAATAGAATATTTGCACATTATTCATTATTTAACTTATGTGTTGTTGCTTTTTAAATATATATTAAGATAATTTTTTACAGATATGAGCATGTAACACCTCAGCAAACTCATTCATGACTTTATATATGAGTTTGTCACACCTATTATGGAGTATGCAACATAGGATATATAAATAACTAAAACGATACACAAATAACCCGCACATAAACCATACCCCCGGCCGGGATTGAACCCGCGGTCAGAGAGTCTCAAAACTCCAGCCCGTCGCGTTAGCCACTAGACCAGCTAGCCACAATAAGATTCATCCAACTAGGTATATTTCTACACCATAGGAAGGTTAGCACAGGCACCTCTGTGACCACAAATGCAAGTTTTTACAGACGAATCTCAAGCTAGCGTGGCCGTGACGAACTCTAGCTCAAGTCCCTTCACTGCCGTCAACATGACTCAAGAAATCGTAATGACACGATTGCAAACAAACCATACCCCCGGCCGGGATTGAACCCGCGGTCATAGAGTCTCAAAACTCCAGCCCGTCGCGTTAGCCACTAGACCAGCTAGCCACAATAAGATTCATCCAACTAGGTATATTTCTACACCATAGGAAGGTTAGCACAGGCACCACTGTGACCGCAAATGCAAGTTTTTACAGACGAATCTCCAGCTAGCGTGGCCGTGTAGAAATATACCTAGTTGGATGAATCTTATTGTGGCTAGCTGGTCTAGTGGCTAACGCGACGGGCTGGAGTTTTGAGACTCTATGACCACGGGTTCAATCCCGGCCGGGGGTATGGTTTGTTTGCAATCGTGTCATTACGATTTCTTGACTCAACCCGCACATAAAAGAGAGAAGCTTACGACGACGTTTCGGTCCGACTTGGACCATTGACAAAGTCACACTAACCAGAGGTGGAGCATGATGTTAGTGTGACTTTGTCAATGGTCCAAGTTGGACCGAAACGTCGTCGTAAGCTTCTCTCTTTTATGTGCGGGTTATTTGTGTATCGTTCCAGTCACGGTATTGTGCCTTTTTTGTTATTTATGGACCCCGCAGTTAAGCGTCATATTCTCTCCAACTTTTTTAATGTTCTTCCCTCTTTTAAACCCCTCTTTCGATCTCATGAGGCTGCTCTTATTGCTACCCGGCGTCGTAAGAATCAGCTTCGCTTCCTACGTGACTGTCTTGCTGAACAAGTTCTTCCCCCTTCCTTCTCCCACTTCCTGAAAACCAACCCACTGGGCACTCCCTTTCCTGATCATGCCCGTCTCCTACTTCAACAGCTCATTCTTTCTACTAAATCACAGGCTGAAGATGCCTTCTTTACTTTCCGTCAACGTCAACGTGCTCTCTTTGCGGCTCTACCACAGGATCTCTGTAACCTTCTCTCTATCATTGCCTTTGACACTGCTCGTCTGAATGCACAAATTCATTCTTCCAAACTACAAAATAAACTTCAACGTCTCATCTCAGCTAGCCCTTGGTCTAAATTCTACCTCACTGACTGTGTTACTTATCTGTCTTCTGTCTCACTCTCTCAGTATGAGCTTGAACTTCTTGGTTTTGGCCTTTCCTTTGCCACTTCGCCTACTCCTCGCGCTGGTATTTCCCTGATTAGCTCTTTTGATTCCTTTCGTCAATCTCGCTTCCGTAATCTTCCTGACTTGTCCA
The DNA here is from genome assembly GCF_038502225.1 of Cherax quadricarinatus. NCBI lineage: Eukaryota > Metazoa > Arthropoda > Malacostraca > Decapoda > Parastacidae > Cherax > Cherax quadricarinatus. Next base: position 17,529,703 of record NC_091358.1, on the reverse strand, counting down.
CTTTTCGTGGTGCTCTCCTTCCTGCTCTTGTTAGTCTGTTTTCTAAGAATCACCACCTTCCACGCCGTTACCAACTTGCCCTTTCTTCTCTTAAATCCAACACTAACATTGTCATACTATCTTCTGACAAAGGTAATTCGGTAGTTATCCTTGATCGCAAGGATTACCTCCGTAAAGCTGATGTCTTGCTCTCTGACTCACGCGCCTACACTCCTCTCGTTCCCAACCCTCTTGATCGCATCAAGAGAACTTTCAACAAAAAACTAAGGACTCTCTCCGACCTCTGTCCTCCTGACTTTGACCTTGTTCAACGGTTTCGTGTCATCTGTCCCTCTCTTCCCTATTTCTATGGCCTTCCCAAAACTCATAAACCTGATATTCCTCTTCGTCGTATCATATCCTCTAGAGGTTCTGTCTCTTATTCTCTTGCTTCTTGGCTGGCCAAAACCCTCACTCCCTTTCTTGGTACTTTTTCTCCTGCCCACCTCCGTCACTCTCAAAACTTCATTGAACGGGTTCGCTCTCTCCCAACCTGTAAGATGCTTAGTCTTGACCTTGAGTCCCTCTTCACCAATATCCGTCTTGATGATGTCCTTGATTTCCTTAGAGAGAAGGCCCATGAAGGGTTTCTTCATCTCCCTATCCCCACTGATGTCTTTCTTGATCTGATCCGCCTCTGTGTGGACTCTAACTTCTTTTCCTTCCAAGGGAAATATTATTCTCAAACCTTCGGTGTCGCTATGAGCTCTCCTCTCTCTCCTGTCCTTGCTAATCTTTACATGGAATACTTTGAGACTTCTTCTTCCTACCCTCGATGTGCAACCTACACTCTGGCTCCGCTATGTGGATGACATCTTTGCTCTGTGGCCTCATGACTCCAGTCTCTTCCAACCTTTTCTTGAAGCTCTTAATAATCTTGCCCCTTCCATTAAGTTTAAAGCTGAATGGTAATCTAATTCCTTGCTTCCTTTCCTTGATGTCCATGTCCACCGCTCAGATACAGGTTTTTCCTTTTCCGTTTACCGTAAACCTATGCACAGTGGCATGTACATTCACTACTTTTCCTATCATGCTTCCCCTGTCAAGAAAAGTGTTCTTATCTCCCTCTTTCTCCGTGCCCTCCGCATCTGTGATCCTCAGTTCCTTCCAGCAGACATTTCCACTCTTCATAATTCGTTCTCCCGTCTTGGCTACCCTTCCCATTTCATAGACTCTGCCCTCTCACGTGCTAAACGCAATTTCTTCTCTCCCAAACTCTCTACTCATGAGAACTCTTCTATCCCTTGCCTTCCCTACATTTCCGGTCTTTCTAATCTCAACAATTCTCTCCGTCCCTTAGACATCAAGCTTACCTTCCGCCAGACTAACACTCTTCGCACTAATCTGGTTCATACCTCTCCTTCCTCTACAGATGTTCCTGGTGTCTACTCTATTTCTTGCTCCTCCTGTCCTCTTCAATACTTCGGAGAAACTGGTCGATCTCTTTCTGACAGACTTAGGGAGCACAAAAATAGTGTTAGGCTTGCCGACACTAACATTCTGTCACGTCAGAGATCATAGCCATCCTCTTGACTGGTCTTCTGCTAAAACTGTCTTCCCTACTTCCAACTCGAACAGTCGCCGTCTAGTTGAATCCTCTCTAATACACAACTTTCCTTGTATGAACCTTAGCCCTGGCTTCGTCTCTGTAGATGCCTTCCTCTCCCACTACATTGTAAAATGCTCCAAACTTCAGAACACCCGTGACTTAACCTGAATCCTCATTTTTTCTTTTTCTTTTTCTTCTTCTTCCTCTTCCCCTTTCCTCTTTCCTTTTCTCCTCTGGGTTGTCTTTCTCTCTCCTGTCTCGTGTTTCTGTTCCTTCTTCATTTATTTCACCACTTCCGCTTTCACGCACCTCTGTGCGCTTGCTCTCCCTCTGTGGGCATCTAGCTCCCTTGCAGTGCTCCCCTTTGTATTTGACTGGCTCGTCATCCTTATTTCCCACTTCCACCACTACCACTACTACTACCTCTTCTCCTTCTACTACTACTACAACTACTGATGAAATTAAGACACATGTGCGGCGTCTGGTTGTCTTTGTTGTGGACGTTTCGCCATCCAGTGGCTGGTTGGATGGCGAAACGTCTATGATGGGGATGCCCGGGTGTTGCGCATGTGTCTTAATTTCATCTTGTCGGTATTATATACAACTCTTGTAGTACTACTACTACCACCACCTCTTCCTGCCTATATATAGCCGTCCTGCTCCACTTCTGGTTAGTGTGACTTTGTCAATGGTCCAAGTCGGACCGAAACGTCGTCGTAAGCTTCTCTAATTTATGTGCGGGTTATTTGTGTAGGATATATAAACAGAAAGGTGTATTTCCCTCAGTAAACAGTATATTCTGAGAGTTTACTTTCATCCCTATATTAAGGATTAAAATATTATTGTTTTGTGGTAAAAAGCTTACAGGGAACCCTAAAGACCATACCATTATCCAGTATTTTTGGTTATTTAAAAAAAGTATAGATTTCAGAATAGTTCTGGATTTAAGATGAATGAATGAATGAATGTTAGATTAAATAAATTGAACCTGGTGACAGAATGCAGTAGGAGCAGCGGAGATATGATTACGACATATAAAATATGTAGAGAATTTGAAGAATGAGCAAGATCGTTGAGAAACAGGAAATTAAAGCGTGGGTACAGACATAAATAAGCTATAGTGATAACATGACTCACGAAATCGTAATGACACGATTGCAGACAAACCATACCCACTGGTCCAGTGGCTAACGCGACGGTCTGGGGTTTGTGACACTGATCGCGGGTTCTAACCACACCCGTGGTATGGTTTGTTTATAGTGATAAGCCATAGCATTATGGTGATCAAACAGTGGAATGACCAGGATGACGATGTGATGGAAGAGGACTCCATGAACAGTTTTAATTATTGGTTTGAGAAAGTTCAAGAGTGATAGATAAACGAACCCAGTCACCTCAACCCCCGTAACCATAAACAGAACGCAACCTTTCCCTCGCTTCAGACGTTCGTCTCTCCATCCTGTATTGATGTCCCCCTCTACCATGCTAACTCTAGAAGTAGCGTTAGGCTTGCCGACACCAACAATGCTCTTTTCTGTCATGTCAGAGATCACAATCATCCTATTGACTGGTCTTCTGTTAAAACTATCTACCCTACTTGCAACTCTAGAACATTGTTAATATAATGGTCATGTCTCCTCTTAATCTATACTCTTTATATCATGAGATGTAGTCGTCATGTTTCCCGTCCTGCCCCACCCAGCCGCTGCCTCTTTAAACCAGTTTACTGAACAAGTGACTGAATAAATATGCAAATTCAATTTCATGTCACTCCGAACTGTTAAAGAAAAATGTGTACCCTATTTATCGCTTGTAAATCAGTTTTAGTTCATGGTTGGAACACACGCACACACAAATACGTATGTATCGATGCGTCTAAATTTAATGTCATTAAACTTCACGCCATCAAAGACTTGTCAATATGTGAGGGTTTGAGCGATGCAAACGGTGCAAGAGCGAAACATTTCGAACAGCGATACAGAGATATTAGATCCATGTAAATGACGGTTGCCTTTGTCCGGAGTGACGTGAAAAAGTATGATGTGATGTGGAATGTTGCCCCTGCTGGCGGCCGGTAGTGCCACACTCTTGATCATTTGATATCTTGTTTTGAGATGTATTGATCAAACTCAGCTTGCTGGATGTGACCTCCTTCTCGTAACCCACCTTTTAACTTTAAATCATTTGATCTGACTTTCATATTTACATAGAATTTTTTTATTTCATGTTTGGAATCAATCTCGAGTACTAATCTTCCTGTCTTCACTTAACGTATACTAGAAAAATGCTTTCTAACGTCCCATTGATTCTGTTAGGAGTTTAGATAACTTTTTGCTTCCCTAAATTATGGTCCCTCATATGTCTATCTTTCCTTGTCGGTTCTATCTCGGTATATTTTGTATGTTATTATGCCTTTATTTCATCTTTACTCTTACCCCTTCGATGTCATGGTATTTAGTTGTTTAAGAATAATTTAAAATCTCAAAATTAGATAAAAAATAAACCCTTAGTATATATTCACTGAGAGACATATACCTCTCGGGGTACAAATATATATATCTTGTGTTCCATCTAGTTGATATAGATTGTCCTCATAACTCAGCTCCTCCACCCAAGTACAAATCAGGTTGAAATTTAGGAACTTTCTCCAGAAATATTATTATTATTAACATGACTCACGAAATTGTAATGACACGATTGCAGACAAATCATACCATGGACGGGGTTAGAACCCGCGGTCTGGAGTTCTATGACTCTCTGATCGCGGGTTCTAACGCCGCCCGTGGCATGGTTTATATTATTATTATTATTATTATTATTATTATTATTATTATTATTATTATTATTATTATTATTATTATTATTATTATTATTATTGTGATTACTTTGTGAAATGTTAAGTTCTAATGGGTAACAAAAGAAATGTAAGAGGTTTAATCCTCCATCGGCTGTGCGTGAGACAGACTTTCTAACTACTAATTTGCAGCTGTACTTTCTCGTGCTTCTTTGTATCTGGTTAGGTGTGGCTTCCACACTGGTGTGACTCGAAGATTAATTTTTGTTCATGTTGTATTTAATATTCTGAAAGATTTGTTGTCAAGTTTCCCGAAGTTCGCTTGCCTTGAGTGTGCCGATTATGGCATTCAGTGTCCGTCTGATACAGAACCAAAGCTAATGACATGACACTTATTGGGGTTTAATTCTGGTAGTTACTTGCCAATGGGGTTTCCTGTAGTCGATTTCCTTTATTTTTTAATTAGTTTGCATTTCGAGCAACACTTATCTTCTTCATAATCATGCATGGGAATAATTACTGCCTTTCTCAAATACTCTTATAATGTTAAAACTCGTGTAACTGACTGGTAGTTTCCTTGATAAGTGTTGTGTTTAAAATCTGGGAAAGTTACTTGCACAGGACTTAAATGCCTTTCTCTAACAGTCGTTACTCGTGAGTGTAACTTCCTATATTCAGTTACTTGTTTGAGATTATCTATCTTAAATTTCGGGAAAAGAATTTGGCTCATGATATCCCGTCATGATTTATCAAATTTAATTTAATGCTCTTCAGTATTTGTTGCACACACTTATCCTCCTCCTTTGACTCATTCCAGGCATCACTACTCTTTTTATTGAGACTAAATACTCCTGATATTTATTCACATTGTTTCATTCTGAAGTCAAGTTGTTCTTGTCCTCCTTTATTCTTGTATCCTTGAAAATTATTATTAAATTTAGTGGTTATCATAGGCTTTCTTATGCTTTATTAAGTGCAATTGTTTGACATTAAAATTTTCTTCATAATTAATCATTCTTAATCTAGAATGCAGTTTTTAATGTTTCTTCAAAAATGGGATGCACAAAAAAAGGGAAGAACTGGAGAGAAAATTATTGTCGTAGAATCCTGCTCTCGGGAAATGGTGGAGGAAATGGCAAAATTATGTGAAACGTTCAGCGACTGAGGGAAATTGAAGGGGAACAGATAGCATACGGAGGGAAAAGGAAGGAAAAAATTCATCACAGATGTTGAAAAGAGGACACGCTGTACAAGAGGTTATGTGAGAGTCGACTAGAGAAATGATAACAACTTACAATATAATTCAGGAACACAGGAAGCAAGTGGAGAGAGAAAGACCATTGGTAAATTACACTGGTCTGCATTTGTAATGTTTTTAATTTTTATTTTTATTCATGGTTGCGATCTTCCATATTCCTGGGCTGCTGATTTTAATATCTAAACCATTTTGCTCTATCACGTAAGGATTTTGAATAAAATACAAATTAATGATAAAAAAAATGTGAATTTTTAATAAATTGTTAATTTAATATAATTAGGTAATTAATCAAGGAAAGGCACATTCTGTTAGCTTTAAGAACATGTGAATTCCAAATCAATATAAATCAAATCAAACGATTTTATTAAAAAAATATGCTCCTAATGGTTAGCCTACATATTGAATCAAAGGAAGGAGGACCGCTTTGATTTTCGCTTGTGCTGTGCATCGAGACCATTACGTTTCAATGACCAGTAGCAACCCTCCATCATGCTGACATTCCATTTGCCCTGGTATCGAGTTTCCATGGTGCAAGGTCTAGAATGAGTGTGAAGATGCACTTTTTTGTATTCACTTCTTGACTATTTTCCCAACAATTGTCCCAAGTTGTTGGAAACTAGAAATAAGGTCTTGGATCATTTTTTCATATTCGGGGGAGCGCCCGTTTCCCAGAAAGTTGTGGACAATCTGCTTGAATGAAAACCAGACATTCACCTCGACACCTGCTAATGCTTCATCAAAATGCTTGTTTTTTATCAATTCCCGAATCTGACGGCCAACAAAGATTTCTGCCTTTAGCTTGCCTTCACTTATACTAAGAAACTTTGACTCCAGGTACTTGAAAGCAGTTCCATTCTTGTTCAAGGCCTTCACAAAAATTTTCATAAGCCCTAATTTGATGTGGAGTGGTGGCGGCAGAATTTTCTTGGGATCAACTAGTGGCACAGTTTTCACGTTGTGATTTCAGGATAAGAAGCTGGTTCTTGGTGGCCAGTCTTTTTGTTCATAGTGCTGGCTGTCTGCCCTGCTATCACAAAGACACAAAAAACAGGGATACTTGGTGTATCCGCCTTGAAGACCTAGTAGGAGAGCAATAACTTTTAAATCACCACAAATGAGAAAATTGTGATTCTGGTACTTGATTGCATATATTAGTGTCTTCATATTTGCGTAAGTTTCTGACATTTGGATACTGACCAATTGGCACAGATGCAGCTGTGTTGCCATTGTAGAGAAGTACAGCTTTTAAACTTCTTTTATAAGAATCAGTGAAGAGTCTCCATTCATCTGCTTTGTATGACATCCTCATGTGTTCAATAAGGCCAGAAATATTTGAACAGAAAACTAAAGATTCCTCTTTGTCAAAGAACTGAGTGAATTCCGCTTCAGGATGACGGTACCAATCGAATGTTGTTCCAGGAGTTAGAAGCCTGTGTTACTTCAGTCTAGAGCCAAGTAACTGTGCACTTTCTTTTGGAAGGTTAAGGTCTTTCACCAAGTCATTCAGCTCAACTTGGTCGAAGGGTTTGGGATCGCAGTCTACTTCCATCTCCTTAGAATCACTGGTATCAGACTCTGATGAAATATGCCATGTCTCAGGTGGCACAGGTACAGGAATATCTTTAGAGTGCGCAACAGGCCTTATTGCTGAAGGAATATCTGGGTGTATTATGCGATCTTTAGTCTTCTTGTTGAATCCAGCTACTTTACTCATCATGGTGGTTCATCTGCTCCCGCCTTACCATTGGTACTCCAAAGGGCATACATTTAAGTTTTCCAACTGACCACATTTGGAGCTTACTGATACAACTCTTGCAAGCTTTGTGTGGTACAAATGGTTTGTCGTGGTCTCCAAGTTTGCAGCCAAAATAAGCAAAGTAGCAGCGCTTCAATAAAGGAGTAATGTTGCTCCGGGAATCTGAAGATGTGAATTGCCCGCAGACATAGCAAAATATGTCTGGTGAATTTATGCAGTCTCTAGACATAATAATGTGAAAATAAAGAAAAATATATTAGATTTAGCATTTAAATCAATATAAGGTAAACATTTTAATTGGTAATATACCACTTTCTCATTTACTTATGTTATAACTTGACAACCTGATGTGATAGAGATGAATAAAAAACACAATAAATCACTATTTTCCATATATATACTGAAAAAGATACCACAGAGTCAAAAAAAATCTTGCAAAAAAAGTGTTATAGTCTTCCAGAGACTGACAGACAGATAAACTAGGAGAGACTGAAAAATTATGTTAAGAAAATGAGTGAAATTGTTGATGAATCGGAGACCTGTGCAACAACTAGGTATCTTAGCTGAGAGACGTTTCTCCCAAAAGAGGCTTTACCAATCTAATACAGAAATATAAAAATGAAGCCTTTCATATGGAACTAGGAGAATGAGAGCACTAAAAATAGTCATGTGTAGATGGGGACCATTACTGAAAGTTAATCAGGTCCATAAATTAGGACAGAGATTTAGAAACTGCGGTTTAATATAGACAAATGCAAAGTTCTAAACATTGGACAAGAAAATAACCATGCCACGTATAAACTAAATAATGTAGAGCTTAATATTACTGACTGCGAAAAGGATTTAGGGTTCTGGTTAGCAGTAATCTGAAACCAAGACAACAGTGCATAAGTGTTCGCAATAAAACGAACAGAATCCTTGGCTTCATAATAAATAATAAATAAATAATAGGAGTCCTCAAGTTATTCTTCAACTCTACATATGAACATCAAAATGGTATACAATACCGACAGGTTGTTAGGTAAGACACATATGCAACAGTTAGACAACTTTATTCAGAAACGTTTCGCCTACACAGTAGGCTTCTTCAGTCGAATACAGAAAGTAGGCAGGAACAGTAGAGATGTGAAGACGATGTAATCAGTCCATCACCCTTGTAGTCGTAGAATTTGAGGTTGTCAGTCCCTCGGCCTGGAGAAGTTCAGTTCCATAGTCAGGAACTATCCTGACTATGGAACTGAACTTCTCCAGGCCGAGGGACTGACAACCTCAAATTCTACGACTACAAGGGTGATGGACTGATTACATCGTCTTCACATCTCTACTGTTCCTGCCTACTTTCTGTATTCGACTGAAGAAGCCTACTGTGTAGGCGAAACGTTTCGGAATAAAGTTGTCTAACTGTTGCATATGTGTCTTACCTAACAACTCTATACATCCTTGGTTAGGCCTCATTTAGATTATGCTGCACAGTTTTGGTCACCGTATTACAGAATGGATATAAATGCACTGGAAAACATACAAAGGAGGATGACAAAGTTGATCCCATGTATCAGAAATCTTCTTTATGAGGATAGACTAAGGGCCCTGAATCTGCAATCTAGAAAGGCGTAGAATTAGGGGGGATGCGATTGAGGTATATAAATGGAAAACAGGAATAGATAAAGAGAATATAAATAGCGCGCTTAAAATATTTAGCCAAGACAGGACTCGCAGCAATGGTTTTAAGTTGGACAAATTCAGATTCGCTAAGGAAAGCACTGGTTTGGTAAGAGTTGTGGATGAGTGGAACAAACTCCCGAGTACCGTCATAGAAGCTAAGACGTTGTGTAGTTTTAAAAATAGGTTGGATAAATACATGAGTGGGTGTGGGCGGATGTGAGTTGGACCTGACTAGCTTGTGCTAATAGGTCTAATGCTCCTTAAGTGGATGTGATCTGACCTGAATAGGTGGGTCATTGGTTTAAGCCAGGAGGTGATTTGGACTTGCCTCGCATAGGCCAGTAGGCCTGCTGCAGTGTTCCTTCTTTCTTATGTTCTTAACTGTAGAGTTCTGAATTTTCTGTATCATAATTCTATAGTGTGACTATGTGAGACGAGTGTCCTTAGATGAAAGATATATAATATCGAAAAGTTGATGAATAAGACACGTGTGCAACACCTGAGTATCTCTACTGAGAGATAGACTCAAATTTATTTGTAATAAAGAACTGTCAATGACTAAACAGAAGGGTATTCGGGGAACTCGAACTGCGGCCCGTAAATTGAGAGATGTGTGGACCACCAGAGGCTGTTTCAGTCTAAGATTTATTATTCATTAACATTTTGTAATTAAATGTAATTGATTTGGTGTTACTTATCTGTGACAGTAACATCAGAATTTTGGAACGTATTGTATAAGATTCTTTTACTCGATTGCTAAATTTGTGGCCCATACTTAGGCCCTGACCTACCTCCACTAGTGGGCCACGCCCACTAGTGACCAATACTTCAACTTCTGCATTGGTCTACTTCTTCCACTGCCTCCACTACCAGCTTCGTTGTAGAAAAGTAGAGGATATCTACACTTCTCATTTGCTAACTTTCAGGCCCAGTGTTTCTAATGCTGCATCGCTCCACTCATTAAATTGGTTCCGTTAAGCCTTTGTATTTCGTGAATCGTCTCTCAATATAGATAAGCAGGTCTTATACAAGTCTCTTATTGCATAGATTTAATCTAAACATAATGGAATTTTAAAAAGTGCGGCAAGATGCAAGAAACAAAGAGAAATAACACATTTGCTGTGGCTCGGCAACTTCCAGCAGATCATCCAGAACAGTGATGACAGAACATTATTTTCCTCGACCACCTCCTCACTCCATCACCTCAGGGACTCCTCCCTCCCTCACACATGCCATCACCCCAACATCTCTCCAACTAACACCTTACCCATCCACCTCAGTTAATCCCATATACCTCCATTCATCAAACCAACCAACTATCCTCACCAAGCAGTCACAGAATCTCCAGCCCTACAACCTCCTGCACTATTCTATGTCAGACATCCGCATCCCCATATAAATAATTACGAACAATAGCTAATCCCTTCCCCCCCCTCCCACTCCCCCCAAAAAATGCCGAAGATCTATTTGAAGTACTCAGTTTCCCATTTGCAGAACTCCCACTGCAGCCTCTTTAACCTGCACCCAACCCACTGATTATCAAGTCATGGTGGATAAGTTTAATGTGTGAATGGCAGCAGTATCACTATACATAAAAGGCAACAGAGAGAGAATAGGAGCAGGAACTATAGCAAATGTGACAGTCTGAACTCTGTGCCAAGCAATGGGGAAGGAATGAAAAAAAAAGCAGACGAGATTCTAAGATACTAAGAGTGATTCTAAGAGCTTTGTAAAGTAAACATTGGGGACATAATAGACAGCACAGTCACATCTGGGGTACAAAAAGCAATAATAGCTGTATTTCATAACCAACCACTGAACAGTAGAAGACAGAGAAAGGAGTACAAAGACGAAGGGAGGAAGTGGCAAGGAGAGCCTATAGGACAAAAAAAAAAAAACTGTTCATCATGTAAAACTCTGAACACAAGAAAATTGACTGAGTAAACTAGAGCTGAAATTAAGACACATGTGCAACATCTGGGTATCTTTACTGTAGACGTTTCGCCATCCAGTGGCTTTATCAATACAAATTCTAGGACATAACTTGAAGACAGTAGGACTATATACAGAAGATGAGGTAATCAGTCCCTCAACCTAGGAGTAGGTGCGAAGAGCACCATAGTCGTGGAGATTCTGAAGCAGAAGCAAGGAGCCTGGCGCTTATTTAGTAACGTCAGGTGTAGCAGACGAGGGCATAGTCACTGGTAGGCGGGATTCCCCAGTGGAAGTAGGTCCTTCCCAAAGAGATGGGTTAGTTGTAGTAGTAGTTGTCGTAGTCGTGAAGGTTATGTACATGTCCTCAGAATCAAGATTCCATGATGTTGCAGTGTCTGACAAGTTGTGCTGTATATTGGACCAGATACAGAGAACAAAGCTAATTTTTCAGGAGACGGAGAACTTGTATCAGCATGACTAGAGTATGAACTTGTAAAATTGGGTCTAGTAGTTCCTAAAACACTCCAGAGGAAACTGACGATGGAAATTTTCTGGGTACAAGTGATGATGCAATCCTGATCTTGACTATCTGATGGAGGTTAATTTAAAGAAAAATACAGAAGAGGGGAAAGAGGAAACTCACAGAACGGACCTGGTTCCATTCCCAGACAGGGTGAGACATATGGACAAGTTTCCATACACTCGTTATTTTTTTCGCCTTGCAGGAAGTAGGTACCATGGTATTGCATCCTGCCGGTTGGTACTAAATTTTTTATGACCGAGCTCGCGAGATTAAAGACCAGTAGATATAAGTTGAGCCAACCCGTGAAGAGTAAGTTGAGCCAACCCGTGAAGAGTAAGTTGAGCCAACCCGTGAAGAGGATTGACTAGAACTCTAAGAACACACACGTACGCAGTCGATATAGACAAGACCAAACACTACAAACATTATTTCCTCTCACATTATTTAGGGGCAAGACAATAGTATTTATCCCTCAGTTAACAATCACTACGATGAATCTTTTACATCAAAATTAATTTGCGTAAATAACGCCAAAAAAAAAAAAAAACGTGCTGGATATTATTGGAAAGTAAAAATATTTGTCAGTCTCGCGCCTATAAAAATATATGAAATACTTTAATGTACATTGATTGAGAATTTTGTACAAAAGTTTTTGCTGTGCATTTTTTTGACAGCCATTTTTGCCGTGAAAGAGATAGCGATTGTGATTAAAAATTTTAATAAGAGATCGGAATGCAGGTGAAAAACATTCTTCTGTAACATGTTACTGTAAGTTACTGTAACTCCCTGTTACTGTACTACCCTGTTACTGTAACTACCCTGTTACTGTAACTACCCTGTTACTGTAACTACCCTGTTACTGTAACTACCCTGTTACTGTAACTACCCTGTTACTGTAACTACCCTGTTACTGTAACTACCCTGTTACTGTAACTATCCTGTTACTGTAACTATCCTGTTACTGTAACTACCCTGTTACTGTAACTACCCTGTTACTGTAACTACCCTGTTACTGTAACTACCCTGTTACTGTAACTACCCTGTTACTGTAACTACCCTGTTACTGTAACTACCCTGTTACTGTAACTATCCTGTTACTGTAACTACCCTGTTACTGTAACTATCCTGTTACTGTAACTATCCTGTTACTGTAACTATCCTGTTACTGTAACTACCCTGTTACTGTAACTACCCTGTTACTGTAACTACCCTGTTACTGTAACTACCCTGTTACTGTAACTACCCTGTTAAACACAGAACCTGGAACATATTTTGTTAAAAAAATATTTTTACATAAATATTCTTGGAAGGGAAATTTAAGTTTTTTATTTTATTATTTATCTTCAAGAAGCAGGGGGAGGGTGATTGGCTCATGATCCTAGGAATGAAAGCTGCCCTCAGTTTCCTTCAAACACGGCTGATTATCTGTGATTATTAAGGGGTTGTCATGCGTATTTTTTCAGTGCAGGTCAGTGAAAATAATAATTCATTAACTGCCAACAAAACGAAGGTTTTTACGAAGATACTGGTTACTGCTGCTTCCAGCACCATACATAACACCAGATAACACCAGACAAAACGACAGATTATCACACAACACCACACAACACCAGACAACACCAGATAACACCAGACAACACCAGATAACACCAGACAACACCAGACAACACGACAGATTACCACACAACACCACACAACACCACACAACACATAACACCACACAACACCACACAACACATAACACCACACAACACCACACAACACAACACCTCATAACACCACACAACACCATACAACACTAGACACAACACCACACAACACCATACAACACTAGACACAACACCACACAACACCATACAACACCATACAACACTAGACACAACACCACACAACACTACACAATGCCAGACAACACCACACAACACGCAACACTACACAACACCACACAACACACACCACAAGACACACAACACACAACACCACACAACACCACACAACACAACACAACACCACACAACACCACCAAAACCACACAACACACAGCACCACACAACACCAAACACCACGCAACACCACACAACCCCACACAACACCCCACAACACCAGACAACATCACACAACACCACACAACACCACACAACACCACAAACACACAACACCACACAACATCACACAACACACAACACCACAAGCACACAACACCACACATCACTACACAACACACAACACACAATATACAACACCGCACCACACACATCACCACACAGCCCACAGCACACACCACACCACACACAACACCACACACAACACCACACAACACCACACAGCCCACAACACCACACAACACACAGCACCACACAACACACACCACACAATACAACACACAACACTACACAAAACACAACACCACACAACACACAACACCACACAATACAACACACAACACTACACAACACTAGACAATACACAACACCACACAATACAACACACAACACTACACAACACTAGACAATACACAACCCCACAAAACACCACCAAACCACACAACACCACCAAAACCACACAGCACCACACAACACACAATACAACACACAACACCACACAACACCCAACATAATACAACACACAACACCACACAATACAACGCACCACACAATACAACACCCAACACCATACAAAACACAACACCAAACAATACAACACACACCACACAACACCCAACACCATGCAACACACAACACACAACACCATACAACACACAACACAACACAATACAACACTACACAACACACAACACCACACAACACCACACAATACAACACACTACACAACACTACACAACACTAGACAATACACAACACCATCAAAACCACACAACACCACACAACACCACACAACACCAACCAACACCACACAGCACCAACCAACACCACACAACACCAACCAACACCACACAACACCACACAACACCACATAACACCACACAACACCACACAACACCACACAACACCACATAACACCACACAACACCACACAACACCACACAACACCCCCACAACACCACTCAACACCACACAACACACATCACACAACACACAACACCACAAACACACAACATCACACAACACACAACACCACCACAAACACACATCACACAACACACAACACCACAAACACACAACACCACACAACACCAAACAACACCACACAACACCACACAACACCACACAACACCACACAACACACATCACACAACACACAACACCACAAACACACAACACCACACAACACCACACAACACCACACAACACCCCAAAACACCACACAACACCACAAAACACACAACACAACAAACACACAACAACACACAACACACAACACAACAAACACACAGCAACACACAACACACAACACCACACAACACACAACACTACACAACACACAACACAATATACAACACCACACCACACACAACACCACACAACCCACAGCACACAACACCCATCACCATACAACACACAACACCACATAATGACACACAACACCAAACAACACCACACAACACCACACAACACCACACAACACACATCACACAACACCACAAACACACATCACACAACACACAACACCACAAACACACAACACCACACAACACCAAACAACACCACACAACACACATCACACAACACACAACACCACAAACACACATCACACAACACACAACACCATAAACACACAACACCACACAACACCACACAACACCCCAAAACACCACACAACACCCCAAAACACCACACAACACCACACAACACCACAAAACACACAACACAACAAACACACAACAACACACAACACAACAAACATACAGCAACACACAACACACAACACTACACAACACACAACACAATATACAACACCACACCACACACAACACCACACAACCCACAGCACACAACACCCATCACCATACAACACACAACACCACATAATGACACACAACACCACACAACATACAACACCACACAATACCACGCAACACACGGCACCAAACACCACACACCACACAACACGCAACACCACACAACACTACACAACACAACTCCACACAACACACAACACGACACACACACACACACACACAAACACACACACACAAACACACACACACACACACACACACATACACACATACACACACACACACACACACACGCGCGCACACACACACACACACACACACGCGCGCGCACACACACACACACACCACCACCACACTCAACACCACACAACACCACACAACACGAATAAACATGAGGAATGGCAAGAAAGAATCAATGAGAAGTCCCCAGACATCATAGCAGTTACAGAAACAAAACTCATGGAGACAATAACAGATGCAATCTTCCCACCAGGATACCAGATCATGAGGAAAGATAGAAGGGGCAGGGGGGGAGGTGGGGTTGCTCTGCTCGTAAAAAACAGATGGAAATTCGAGAAAATGGAAGGAATAGATGAGACGGGAAAAAGAGACTACATAGCAGGTACACTTCAGTCTGGGGAACACAAATTGGTCATTGCAGTGATGTATAATCCACCACAGAACTGCAGGAGGCCAAGAGAGGAATATGAAGAGAGCAACAGAGCAATGGTGGACACACTTGCTGAGGTGGCAAGAAGAGCTCACTCCAGCAGAGCAAAGTTGCTGGTTATGGGGGATTTCAACCACAGGGAGATTGACTGGGAAAACCTGGAGCCACATGGGGGTCCCGAAACATGGAGAGCCAGGATGTTGGACGTGGTGCTGGAAAACCTCATGCACCAACATGTTAAGGACACTACCAGAGTGAGAGGGGAGGATGAACCAGCAAGATTGGACCTTGTGTTCACCCTGGGCAGCTCAGATATTGAGGACATCAAGTATGAGAGTCCCCTAGGAGGTAGCGACCACGTGGTTCTGTGCTTTGAATACATAGTAGAGCTGCAAGTGGAGAGAATAACAGGAGTTGAATGGGAAAAGCCTGACTATAAAAGAGGGGACTACATAGGGTTGAAGAACTTCCTGCGGGAGGTCCAGTGGGACAGAGAACTGGCAGGAAAGCCAGTAAATGAAATGATGGAATATGTAACAACAAAATGCAAGGAGGCAGTGGAAAGGTTTATTCCCAAGGGCAACAATAACAACGGAAAGACCAGAACGAGCCCCTGGTTTACCCGACGGTGTAAGGAGGCAAAAACAAAATGCAATAGAGAATGGAAGAAGTACAGATGGCAGAGAACACACGAAAATAGGGAGATCAGTCGCAGAGCCAGGAATGAGTACGCACAGGTAAGGAGGGAGGCCCAGCGACAGTATGAAAATGACATAGCATCGAGAATCAAGACTGACCCGAAACTGTTGTATAGCCACATCAGGAGGAAGACAACAGTCAAAGACCAGGTGATCAGATTAAGGACAGAAGGTGGAGAACTCACAAGAAATGATCAGGAGGTATGTGAGGAGCTGAACAGGAGATTTAAGGAAGTTTTTACAGTAGAGACAGGAAGGGCTGTGGGAAGACAGCACAGAAGGGAACATCAAGAGGGAATATACCAACAAGTGTTGGATGACATACGAACAACTGAGGAGGAGGTGAAGAAGCTCTTAAGTGACCTTGACACCTCAAAGGCGATGGGACCGGACAACATCTCCCCATGGGTCCTTAGAGAAGGACAATCTTCAACACATCACTTGAAACTGGGCAACTACCTGAGAAATGGAAGACAGTTAATGTAGTCCCCATATTTAAGAAAGGAAACAGAAACGAGGCACTAAACTACAAACCTGTGTCTCTGACATGTATTGTGTGCAAAGTCATGGAGAAGATTATCAGGAGGAGGGTGGTCGAACACCTGGAATGGAACAAGATTATAAATGAAAACCAGCATGGGTTCATGGAAGGCAAATCTTGTATCACAAACCTCCTGGAGTTTTATGACAAGGTAACAGAAGTAAGACACGAGAGAGAGGGGTGGGTAGATTGCGTTTTCCTAGACTGCAGGAAGGCCTTTGACACAGTTCCCCACAAGAGATTAGTGCAGAAGCTGGAGGATCAGGCGCACGTAAAAGGGAGGGCACTGCAATGGATAAGGGAATACCTGACAGGGAGGCAGCAACGAGTCATTGTACGTGAAGAGGTATCACAGTGGGCGCCTGTTACGAGCGGGGTCCCACAGGGGTCAGTTCTAGGACCAGTGCTATTTTTGATATATGTGAACGACATGATGGAAGGAATAGACTCTGAAGTGTCCCTGTTCGCAGATGACGTGAAGTTGATGAGAAGAATTAAATCGGACGAGGATGAGGCAGGACTGCAAAGAGACCTGGACAGGCTGGACATGTGGTCCAGCAACTGGCTTCTCGAATTCAATCCTGCCAAATGCAAAGTCATGAAGACTTTGGAGGGGCAAAGAAGACCGCAGACAGAGTATAGGCTAGGAGGACAAAGACTACAGACCTCACTCAGGGAGAAAGACCTTGGGGTGACCATAACACCGAGCACATCACCGGAGGCACACATCAACCAAATAACAGCTGCAGCATACGGGCGCCTGGCAAACCTGAGAATAGCGTTCCGATACCTTAATAAGGAATCGTTCAAGACACTGTACACTGTGTATGTTAGGCCCATACTGGAGTATGCAGCACCAGTCTGGAACCCACACCTGGTCAAGCACGTCAAGAAGTTAGAGAAAGTACAAAGGTTTGCAACAAGGCTAGTCCCAGAGCTCAAGGGAATGTCGTACGAGGAAAGGTTAAGGGAAATCGGACTGACGACACTGGAGGACAGAAGGGTCAGGGGAGACATGATAACGACATACAAGATACTGCGGGGAATAGACAAGGTGGACAGAGATAGGATGTTCCAGAGAGGGGACACAGGGACAAGGGGTCACAACTGGAAGCTGAAGACTCAGACGAGTCACAGGGACGTTAGGAAGTATTTCTTCAGTCATAGAGTTGTCAGCAAGTGGAATAGCCTAGCAAGTGAAGTAGTGGAGGCAGGAACCATACATAGTTTTAAGAAGAGGTATGACAAAGCTCAGGAAGCAGAGAGAGAGAGGATCCAGTAGCGATCAGTGAAGAGGCGGGGCCAGGAGCTGAGTCTCGACCCCTGCAACCACAATTAGGTGAGTACAATTAGGTGAGTACACATACACATACACACACACACACACACACATACACATACACAACACACACACACACACACACACAACACCACGCCACAACACACAACACCCACGACACATACAACACACACACACACACACACAACACCACACCCGACGCACACAACACACACACAACACCACATCACAACACACAACACCACACAAGGCCTGGCTTGGTCACAGACCGGGCCGCGGGGGCGTTGACCCCCGGAACTCTCTCCAGGTAAAATCCAGGGAAACACACACAGCACACACACACACAACACCACACACAACACCACACCTCACAACACCACACAACAAACATACACAGCACTACACACAATACTAAACAAACACACACACAACACCACACACAGAGCACCACACACAACACACACAACACTACACAGCTCTCCATACTCTCCCCCCTCCTTCTCCCCTGTCTCTCCCCCTCTCTCTCCCCTCTCTTTTGTCCCTTCTCTCTCTCCCCTCTCTTTTTTTTTATTTTTTTTTTTTTGGTTTAGAAAGACACGTAAGCAAACACTATAACATATTTATTAGAAAACGTTTCGGTCCTGGGACCTTGATCACTTCTGAGAAGTGATCAAGGTCCCAGGACCGAAACGTTTTCTAATAAATGTTATAGTGTTTGCTTACGTGTCTTTCTAAACCAGCTTGTCGGTATTTATTACCAAGGTTTATATCATTTTTTTTTTTTCACAGGGTTTGACAAGGTTAAGGATCCCTAGCTTTATTGACAAGCTCTTTACAGATTAAGGATTCCTAAATTTATTGGCAAGCTACGACCTGTTACCTACATCAGCTCATTTGAAAGCATTTTTATTGTTATGAGACATACAAGTAGGGAACAGGATGAAGTTGGAGCCATTTGTGGGTCAGCATTTTCATTTGATCAACTGACTTTATCTCGTTGACATCATTATCCTGTACGAATGTGTTCCATGCTCGAGTCATCATGGGTATATATGATCACAGATGGAGTGATGTTCTGGAGAAGGGTACAGCCAGAGTGAAGTTGCTGCTTTCTGCCAGTCTTGTGGCATAAAAGCTTGTTTCATGCTGTCCTCGAAGTGGATCCAAGTGTGGTACTTTGACAATATTGGCCTTGTACATAACAGTAAGGCCACCCACATCCCTCCTGTGTTGAAGGCTCTTCTGAAATGACAGATCTATCCAGGATGAGTCCAGGCGAGAGATGAGACGTCTTGCTCGTTCTCAACTCTGTCAAGCAGTCGCAGATGAGAGGGAGGGGGGGCAAGCAAACCAAGAAAGTGGAGCATACTCAAGGTGTGAGCGTATTTGTGCCTCGTACAGTATCTTGCAACCCCTACTGTCAAGCAGATGCGAGATACGGCGAAGTGCTGTAAGCTTCCTGGCTGCCTTGTTTGCAAAATTTACAACATGGTTCTTCGTGGTTAGTTTGGAGTCAAATTTCACCCCAAGGATATCAACTTCTTCTCCAGGTGCCAACACCCTCCCATTCATCCTTACTACTGCACCAGCATTACCATCATGGTGCCTAGAGACGATCATCATTTGCGTTTTCTCAGGTGCAAATGTTACTTGCGATCTATTTCCCCAAGCTGATATAGCTCTTAGCTGGTGATTGATGTAGCTTAGAGCAGCTGGCATTTCTTCTCTTGGATAAGTGAATGTAGACAGCCTGTACTGTATGCACAGACAGCCTATGCTGTCTGCCAGCTTAGTTCATATTTTGCGCCACTCAGATGCTGCCCTCTGTAGCCAGGCCTCTCGGTGGGCACTTCAGCCTGCCTGCCCTTGCCTCACTCTCACAGCTGCCTAGCAGGAAGACACAAGGCCTACTCCTAGCTCTCTCTCGTGGGATGGCCCTCCCGGGCCATGGTCACAACACACAAGCCTGTGTAACCACCACGACTTAACAATAAAGTAAGAAGGCTCCGAAGAAGTTTATTATTTAACCACACGCTTACAGCCTACCAAACAAACCATTAAACATGAATGTCAGTGTACAGTCGTCTGCATATGCATGCGATTCTGGGATGAGATGAAGGTCGTTGAAGTAGACATTCCATAACAATGGTCCCAGCACGCTTCCTTGTGGAACACTTTCCCCAATAGGATGTCTTGCTGATTCCGTTCCATTGAGAACTACACTTAGAGATCTACCATGAAGGAAATCACTGAGGAGACATAGCGTAGAGCCTGCAATTCCCAGTGCTTGAAGTTTTCCTAAGAGGCCCTGGTGCCACACACGGTCGAAAGCGCCAGCAATGTCTGTGACTGGTGCCACTTAGTGGAGAGGTTTAACAACAGATCAGCAGCAGAGTAACCTTTCCTGAAGCCATATTGACGATCACAAAGTAGTGAGTGGTAGTCAAAAAACTCATTTGTCTTGAGATTATTGTCTCAAGGATCTTACCAGTGATTGACAGGAGTGACACTGGTCTGTAGTTGCTGATTTCTGCTCTGCTCTTCTTTTTGTGAACAGGGACTACATTTGCCTCTTTCCACAGAGAGGGCAATTTACACTGTACTAGGCAGTGCTGAAAGATGCGAGTTAGAGGTGCTGCTAGCTGGTCTGCACATCTCAGCAATCTTGGGCTCAACTTGTCTGGGCCCACAGCCTTTTCTTGGTCATGCGATTTAAGAAGGAAATGCACTTCCTCCTGCCTTATTGTCACCACTGACAGTTTTGACACAGTTCTTGCAGCTAGCCAAGGAGGGTCCCTTGCTGGATCAGGAAATTGCATTTTGGTAGCAAAGTGTTCAGCAAAGATGTCCGCCTTCTCTTGGCTACTAGTAGAGGTGGTCCCATCCTGTCGATTTAGAGGTGGAATGAGTTCATCAGGCAGATAACCTTGTCTGTCCTTGACCAGGGACCACCAGGTTTTGGAGCCTACCCTACCTGATGCTAGCTTTCTTTTAGTGTCCACCTCCCATTTAGCAATGGCCCACTTTTGAACGTCATCCATATGCCTACAGGCTTGCCTGTGCAAGTTCCTGTTATAGGTGGTAGGATGTCTCTTATACCTTCGCCATGCTTGGTACTTAGCAGTAGCAGCCTCTCTACAACGAAAGCCAAACCAAGGCTGATCTGTAGGCTTCGTCACATATTGCCGGTGAGGAATGTGTTCTTGTTGTAGATTAAGGATGTGCCCAGTGAAGGCTTTCACTTGGTTGTCAACATACCCTTGGAGAAGAGTATTCCAATCGGTGGTGGCGAGCTCAGAGCAAAGGGCTGGGCAATTACCTCTTTCCCATAGCCAGGTTATGCGTGTGGACTTCTCACCTCGTTCTGTTGGGATCTTAAGTGTCGTAAAAATAGCCTTGTGGTCAGATGTTCCAACATAGCCGAGGGGTTGACAAGTGACTGTACCTTCTGCCAGATCACTCACTACTGGGTCAAGGGAGGAGCCAGAGATGTGAGTAGGGAAATCAACAAAGTTTCTCATGTCAAATACTGCAAGAAGGTCATCAAAGTCACTCTGTATAAGGTGTTGGTTGAGGTCACCAACAATTATGATATGTTGACAGTTGTGTTGTAGCAGAAGGGAGTCAATATTTTCCATTAGGAAGTTGATGGGGTCTGCATGTTGCCACTGAGGTCTGTACATTGCACATGCTAGCACAGAGGTACTAGTGTTTATGCAGAGCTTGAAGAACATCATTTCAAGATGAGTAGGGATGGCGACATCAAAGTGCTGGGCATGAACACTTTTAGAGAAGCACACAGCAACACCTCCTCCATGCCCTTGCCTGTCTCTTCTCATCTATGAGGTGTAGCCAGCAATTCTTGCAAAATTTTCTGGAGTCCTGTCATCCAAAAATGTTTCAACAACAGCTATCATGTCGGGACGTCGAGTGTTCACAAAACTATGTGTGAGCTCTCCAACATTAGTAATGAAACCTCTAATGTTGGCCGACAGGATGCTGATAGACTGGCTCCTCATGATGATGTGGTCAGCTTGAGGTGGTGGATGTGTAGGGCATGCAAGGTGCCTGCCCTTGAGAGAGGTAGGGTACTGAGGCAGCTGCAGGGATGTAGGTCTGTGGTCTTGTATAAAGCACAATACCACCTGCTGGGCTGAGATAGGAGTAGCTGAGTGGGTGATGTGTGAGAGTGTTCACCAATTCAGAGATCCTGCTGGCTTGTTTTGAGAACAGGTCTCTAAACAGGTGGTCCTGTCTGTCAAGTTCCTTTTTCTTCCGACACTTGTCCTCCTGATGTCCTTTCTTGTAGCAGTAATTACACCTTGTATCTCGCAGGCAGTTGTTGGCGGGGTGCCCCTTCCGGTGACAGCGAGAGCACAGCCTAGGTGCCTGGGAGGGTGGACTATGATTTGTTGCACCTCCTGTGTTTTGCTGATTTGTCCTCAGGTTCTGCCACTGGGACTGTGTTAGTTGAGGGTGAGACGGCTGTAGATGTCTTCCTCCTCCACGTCCTCCTCCACGTCCTTTTCCACGTCCTCTACCCCGTCCTCTACCAGTTCTGGCAGATGTGTCCCTGCTGTTCGTACTTTGACGCAGTAGGTGATCAGGTGCAGTGATAGTTCCCTGATTATTAACTGCATCAATCTCTGGTGGAGAAACTCCTGACTCAGAACTTGCCGATGAAGCACTGCTGCCAGATTCTGGAATAGTGTCTGCAGGTGTGCTGACAGGTGTAGGATCAGAGATGGTATGTGCACTGTCTAGTGGACTGGCAGTGGCTGAAGCAGAGATGTCAGGTGTAGGATCAGAGATGGTATGTGCACTGTCTAGTGAACTGGCAGTGGCTGAAGCAGAGATGTCAGGTGTAGGAGAATTAACATATCCAAGGCTTCCTTCGTTGCTGGGAAGAGGATTTGTTCCCTCTGTGGTGGTCAGAGGAATTGTGCTAGAATTCCCAAAGGTAGTGTTTTGAACTCTGTAAATCTGTGGGGCCTTAACGATGACAGAATTCCACCATTTATTTACCCCTGAGTTAAGCTCAGTGTGGGACTTCCAGTCTTTGTCAATAGTGTTACCATCAGCTGAGCAGCTTATGTCACTTGATGTAGGCTTGCACTGGCCTTCTACAATAGCTTGGAGGTTATCTAATGATTTGAGGAGTTCATGAAGTGCTTCCCTGTGATGGATTATCTTAGCTGCGATTGTACAACACAGCCCAAGAGGGCAGTCTTGATCTTTGGGCAGAAGTCCCTAAGGTAGGACTTCTGAACCTTCCTCCTGTAGCTCCAGGCTTGTATCCACATATACCACAGGATTATGGGTATCCTTCAATTTTCTGAAATTTTCAACCTGGCTGCAACAAAATTGTTCTTCTGGAATGCAATCTGTGTGGCAGTAGTTGGAACAAGTAGGCTCCTTACATCTAAGAAGAATTTTGTCCCTTGTGGTATACCCACAAACACTGCAGTAACTACTCTCTCTCTCTCTCTCTCTCTCTCTCTCTCTCTCTCTCTCTCTCTCTCTCTCTCTCTCTCTCTCCCTATTATATTGTTCCAATCATTGACAACTTAGTTGTTGTACATTCCGATGTTCTTTCTGAGTCTTATTTGAAAGTTACATTCAAAGCTTTGTAGCCTTCGGCATTTAGGCCGTAATGTATGATGGAATCTGTGATGAATGGTTTTGAAAACCGACAAGTTGAAGATTGAGACACTTATGCACCATATGGGAATCTTTATTTAGGAAACGTTTCGCCACATACTGTGTGTGTGAATCTCCTTCGTGTGGTGTCAGCCAACATCACAACGTTCGTCAGTACCAACAAACACAAATACTAAATAGGAATCTAATGTGAAATTGGAGGAGCACTGTCTAAGGTCCACTGGCCCATCAAGATAATTACAATTCTGTTATGAGAAATAATAATTCCTTGGAGAGCCTATTATAATGGTGGAGAAGCATGGATCACAAATGTTGTAACTCTAACGTGAACCTTCAATTAACTGGGCCAAAAATGGAACGTTGCAAGGGAAATATACCTCAGCGTGGTGTAATTATAGGGATGAGTGAAAGTGGTGTCTCCCCGCAGGAAATTGCAGCAGAGCTTGGATTTTCTAGTGCACTGCAGATGGCTGGTTAAAGAGATAGAAGGAGGAGGAACATATAGTACTCTTGAAGACTGGCCAAGACAAGGTTCAGCAAGAACAAATTAATGTTGCTGACGATCAAAGATTACTAGTCGACCTCCTATTTGCTGATGCAGTCAGCATTAATCATCGTCTGCAGCTTGAAGTGTCAGCCCCAGTCAACTGGGCGAAGATTACATGAGAATGAAATGCATAAATTCCCAGTCAAAAAACGTAAGTTAACCGACAGATTTTCTGAGTTTTGACTGCTGTTTACACAGTAATATTTGAATTAATGGCTGAATTACTGAGCAAGACTTATTTTACTGTGATGAGAATACCTCATCACTATCTCAGGAAAAATTCGTTGCTGGAGAAGAAGTAATAGCAGGTAAATTATTAACTCTTCAGTGATTTATTTATACTGGTATAAATCTAAGTGACACACCTTTAAACATGAAACAATTACTGTATAACCTAATTTACCACCACTCTTGTTATTTCATTAATCATACATTCTCTCCATTTCCACGTCTTTTACAGCCCTAGTAAGTTAATATATTTACAAAATGTCGTTTCTTTTTTGTTACATTACTTGACTATACTCGAAGCTCTGGCTCCACCTTTCGTTCCCTCTCACGACTCATCAATCTCTTACTGTGTACCCAACATCGACCATGTTCCACCCAAGCTCCCGCCAGTGGGACACACCACCTCCAGCTCTTACCATCTTAACAATTAAAAATATGTTGCACTATTTGAATGGTAAATCTTGTTAGCTTAGTAATACAACTTGTCATTTTAATGGATAATAAAATGCTTGAAGGTTTATCCTAGAATATAACAAATTTGATGACTGCAGGATATTTCACTCGCCGAACCGGAGAGTTTGGCTTATTCGGCCGAATTACCGGAATGAAAAATTGTGTTTGCTATAAATCAGTGGAAATCAATCTGATTTTAATACATTAAATAAATATAAACTGGCATATGCTCTACGCAACAGAATTTAACTATAAAAAAAATTAGGCTACATTTAGTTAGGTTACGTGAAATTTGTAATTTAGGTTTGGTCCAAAAGCAAAACATTTTATATTACTGTCAATGAAAAAATATATCTAACATACTAATTTTTTTTTTTTTTTTTGCAAATATCCATTGATTAAGGGAGTTCAGCCTATTCGTCAAGTATGGCAAGTCGTTTATAGAATGATAGATAAAAAAATTCAATCACAGTAAAATGAATTTTTTTTTATTTTTGGAACAAACCTAATCAGCCGAATCGTCGAATAAAAGTTTTTATTGCTGTAAATCAGCGAAAATCAATCTGAGTAGGCCTACTGGCTCATGCCAGGCAGGTCCAATTCTCCCACAGGCATAAGCCAATGCCTTGACCTAGTCAGGTGAGTCACATTCACTTAAAGGAGGAACGAACGAACGAACGAACGAACGATAGTACAGGTAAGATCCCAAATGGGATGAGTGGGGAAGACGGGACAGACGAAGAATAGTGCTGGAGAGGAGTGTTTTTAGTCGTAGAAATAGAGCCAGGGCTTAACCCAGCAGCGAAGGCGATCGTGGGACAGATATTGAGAAGAGAAATTCATGCTCTTCTGTTGGGACTCCGGTGTGGTGAGCGGGGAGGAAGGGACATGCGACGTTTAGCGCTAGAGAGGAGTGTAGAACTGAGCCATGTCTTAACCCAAAAGCTTAATTAAGGCGAACGTGGGAACATAAGAAAGGATTGTAGATGAATGGTTCAGAGAACCGACATGTTGTTAAATTAGACACATGTGCAACTCTTGGGTATCTTTATTGAGGAAACGTTTCGCCACACAGTGGCTTCATCAGTCCATACAAAGGATAAACTTGAAGCACAGGAGGAGAATGAAGTAATCAGTCCTTCAACCTTGAGTCGATGTGGTCAGTCCATCAATCTTGAATAGAATACAGCATATGAGCGGAGAAGGAGCTTATAAACCGTATGGCAGGAGAGGTGCAGCAGTAGTAGGTGGTGTCACATTTGTCCAATGTGGAAGTAGGTCGTGCCCAAGGGTTAGGCAAGCGAAGAATTCCCAAATATTAAGATCTCAAGAAGTTGCAGTGTCTGACAGGATTGCAGATGAATGGTTCACAGAACCATTGGGAATTCTTCGCTTGTCTTGGTTTAAGGTTGTTGCTTACCATAACCCCCAAGTCCTTTTCGCAATCTGTATGGCTAAGTTCTACATTGTAAATTAAAAGGACACATGTGCAACTATAAATAACAAGAAAAGGCACAATACCGTGACTGGAACGATACACAAATAACCCGCACATAAAAGAGAGAAGCTCCTGGAGAGCGAAACGTTGCCACAATAAATGTCACATTAGTTGCACTTGTGTCCTTTTACTTTACATATTGTCGGTAATTCTACCAACTTTATTACAAGTTCTACATTATTTAACTTATAAGTGCTAGGGTTATGGACACTCCCGAGCTTCAGAACCTTGCATTTATCTACATTGAACTGCATCTGCCACTTTTCTGACCAAGAATAGAGCTTGTTTAAATCCTCCTGAAGTTCCATAACATCTAAGTTTGAATCAATTATCCTACCTATCTTTGTGTCATCGGCGAATTTGCTCATATCACTAGTAATACCCTCATCAAGATCATTGATATATATTATAAACAACAACGGGCCTAAGACTGATCCCTGTGGTACGCCAATTGTTACAGATCCCCACTCGGATTGAACCCCATTTAAGCATACTCTCTGCTTCCTATTAGTGAGCCATGACTCGATCCATAACAGCACTTTTCCCCCAATGCCATGAGCTGCCACTTTTTTTTAACAGTCTCTGGTGCGGTACTCTATCAAAAGTCTTACTAAAATCTAAATAAACAATATCGTGTTCTTTATCATGATCAACGGCCTCAAAAGCTTTACTGAAGAAGGTTAATAAATTAGTTAGGCAGGAACGGCCCCTCGTGAATCCATGCTGAGTATCATTAATCAAGCTGTGCTTATCCAGATGGCTTCTTATATTATCAGCTATAATTGACTCTAGTAATTTGCCTACAATTGAGGTTAGGCTTACTGGGCGGTAATTTGACGGTAACGACTTGTCCCCTGTTTTAAAAATAGGAATTACATTAGCCATCTTCCACATATCAGACACTTTACCTGTTTGAAGAGAAATATTAAAAATATTAGTCAATGCGTGAGCGTGTTTGATAGGAGTGAATGGAGACAAATGGTTTTTAATACTTGACGTGCTGTTGGAGTGTGAGCAAAGTAACATTTATGAAGGGATTCAGGGAAACCGGCAGGCCGGACTTGAGTCCTGGAGATGGGAAGTACAGTGCCTGCACTCTGAAGGAGGGGTGTTAATGTTGCAGTTTAAAAACTGTAGTGTAAAGCACCCTTCTGGCAAGACAGTGATGGAGTGAATGATGGTGAAAGTTTTTCTTTTTCGGGCCACCCTGCCTTGGTGGGAATCGGCCAATGTGATAATAAAAAAAAATGTTAGTCAATGGCTCACAAAGTTCCATTTTACACTCTTTAAGAACTCTTGAAAAAAGTTCATCAGGGCCCGGGGATTTATTTTGCTTTAACCGGTCTATTTGTTTGATAACCAATTCGGTAGTGACTGTGATATTGCATAATTTATCATCATCAGGCCCACTATAAAAATTAATTACTGGGAGATTGTTAGTCTTCCTGAGTGAAAACCGAGAGAAAATAATTAATAAGAATAGAGCAAATTTCATTCTCCTTGTCAGTGAGATGCCCAGGTGTGATGAATGGTTTGAAAAACCGACAAGTTGTAGATTGAGACACTTATGCAACATATGGGAATCTTTATTCAGGAAACGTTTCGCCACACAGTGGCTTCATCAGTCCAATACAAAGTATAAAGGCGTAAGGAGAGGAGGAGTTTGAGGTAATCAGTCCCTCAGCCTGGAGTCGATGTGTTCAGTCCATCAATCTTGTAGAATGTACAGCATAGGGCCGAAGACGTGGCTTATATACTGTAGTGAGGTGAGGCGAAGCAGGAGGAGGCGGGGTCATAGTGGTACCATCCACTAGTCGAGGTAGGTCTTCGTCCAAAGGTTGGGCAGGTGTTGAAGAATTCTTTGTAACAAGATCCCATGATGCTGCAGTGTCTGACAGTTGTGATGAATGGTATGAAAAACCGACTAGTGGATGATACCACTATGACCCCACCTCCTCCTGCTTCGCCTCACCTCACTACAGTATATAAGCTACGTCTACGGCCCTATGCTGTACATTCTACAAGATTGATGGACTGAACACATCGACTCCAGGCTGAGGGACTGATTACCTCAAACCCCTCCTCTCCTTACTCATATTACTACACTGGGACTTCACTGTTTTCCCGCCAAAACCCATACCACTAACTATTAATAGTTTAAAGACCTAACAGCTCTCTCCAATGCAGTTGCCAGTGCCCCCACCTCAAACCTAGATAAGTGAACCCCATCCCTGGCATACATTTCATTTCTGCCATAGAAGAGGTCCCAGTTGTCAATGAATGTTACTGCATTTTCCTTACAGTATTTGTCCATCCAGCAATTGACACAAATTGCCCTGGACAACCATTCATTTCCAACTCCTCTCCTTGGCAAAATCCCACATATGACAGGGTTCCCACCCTTCCTCCTAATTATCTCTATTGCTAACCTATACCTGCTAATCAGGTCCTCACTCCTACGTCTGCCAACATCGTTGCATTTATCCAACCTAAATTTGAAACTACCCAAGGTCTTAGCCTCAATAACCCAACTAGGTAGACTGTTCCACTCATCAACTACCCTATTTCCAAACCAATACTTTCCTATGTCCTTTCTAAATCTAAACTTGTCTAATTTAAATCCATTACTGCGGGTTCTCTCTCGGAGAGATATCCATCCCAATAACAAAAACATTTGCCCATCCCAATTTTCAATGCTCCCCAAGAAATAAGGTCTGATAACTCTATCCACTCATTTGCAAGTCCCACTCAAATCCAACCCCTCCCACTCATATATTTATCCAACCTAAATTTGAAGCTACCTAAAGTCCTAGCCTCAATAACCCAACTCGGTAGACTGTTCCACTCATCAGCTACCCTATTTCCAAACCAATACTTTCCTATGTCCTTTCTAAATCTAAACTTGTCTAATTTAAATCCATTACTGCGGGTTCTCTCTCGGAGAGATATCCATCCCACTAACAAAACATTTGCCCAACACAATTTTCAATGACTATTAATTTAGTCATTCTACGCTGAATGTTTTCTAACGAATTTATGTCCATTCTGTAATATGGAGACCAGAATTGAGCTGCATAATCTAGGTGAGGCCTTACTAATGATGTATAAAGCTGCAGTATGACCTCTGGACTTCTGTTGTTTACACTTCTTGATATAAATCCCAATAATCTATTTGCCTTATTACGTACGCTTAGGCATTGCTGTCTTGGTTTAAGGTTGCTGCTTACCATAACCCCCAAGTCCTTTTCACAATCTGTATGGCTAAGTTCTACATTATTTAACTTATAAGTGCTAGGGTTATGGACACTCTCGAGCTTCGGAACCTTGCATTTATCTACATTGAATTGCATCTGCCACTTTTCTGACCAGGTATTGAGTTTGTCCAAATCCTCCTGAAGTTCCCTGATATCTACGTTTGAATCAATTATCCTACCTATCTTTGTGTCATCGGCTAATTTGCTCATTTCACTAGTAATTCCCTCATCAAGATCATTGATATATATTATAAACAACAACGGGCCCAAGACTGATCCCTGTGGAAAGCCACATGTTACAGATCCCCACTCGGATTTAACCCCATTTATGGACACCCTCTGCTTCCTGTCTGTGAGCCATGACTCGATCCACGAGAGCACTTTTCCCCCAATGCCATGAGCTGCCATTTTCTTTAACAGTCTTTGGTGCGGAACTCTGTCAAAAGTCTTACTAAAATCTAAATAATATCAAATTCTTTATCGTAGTCAACAGCCTCAAAAGCTTTACTGAAGAAAGTTAATAAATTAGTTAGACAAGAATGGCCTCTTGTGAATCCATGCTGAGTATCATTAATCAAGCTATGCTTATCGAAATGGCTTCTTATAATCTTAGCTATAATTGACTCTACTACTTTGCCTACAATTGAGGTCAGGCTTATTGGGGGGTAATTTGACGGTAACGACTTGTCCCCTGTTTTAAAAATAGGAATTACATTAGCCATCTTCCACATATCAGACACTACACCTTTTTGAAGAGATAAATTAAAAATATTAGTTAATGGTTCACAGAGTTTCATTTTGCATTCCTTAAGAACCCTTGTAAAAACCTCATCAGGACCCGGTGACTTATTTTGCTTCAGTCTGTCTATCTGCTTCACAACCATTTCACTAGTGACTGTGATGTTACATAATTTATCTTCAGGCCCAACTATCTTGTTAGTGTCTTAAAAAACCGAGAGAAAATTAATTACTGTCAGTAATATAGTGTATAGTGTCTTTTCCTGTGTTCCTAAAAATTTCATAGTCGATCCCCTTTTTAATGTCCCTCTTAGTCAAAACTGATTCATAAGATATTTTTTGATAAAAATCGAGCACATTTCATTCTATTTGTCAGTCATATTGATAGCTCTCTTCGTTACCCCAGTCAACAGATGATAAGTGTTCTCTAAGCCCATTGTAATCTGCTAAGTGAAAATCTGGAACTGTTACTGAGTTATCCCTACTATCATACTTCCATTCAATGCTAAACGTAATTGATTTGTAGTCGCTAGCACCGAGTTCCTCTAAAATTTTTGAACTATTAACAAGGGATTCATTGTTTGCCAGAACTAAGTCAAGAAGGTTATTTCCAATTGTAGGTTCTGTCACAAACTGCTTCAAAAAACAATCCTGAACTACTTCTAAGAAGTCGTATGATTCTAAATTCCCAGTCAAGAAATTCCAATCAATATGACCAAAGTTAAAGTCTCCTAGAATTACTACATTATCGTGCCTTGTGGCCCTAACAATTTCCTCCCATAGTAGTCTCCCTTGGTCCCTATCTAAGTTTGGGGAACGGTATATCACACCTAAAATCAATTTTTTTCACGTACCTCTGAAAATTCTATCCAAACAGACTCTGTATGTGTTACTTCAGACTTAACACCCATTTTTATGCAACAGTTCAAGCGATCTCGGACATACAATGCCACCCCACCCCCCTTCCCGATACTTCTATCTACTGGGAACAATTAAAAACCCTAAATGTGACATTCTGCAGGCATGTCCCGACTTTTTGAACTAAACCACGTCTCAATTATGGCAAATACATCAATGTTACCTGCACTGGCAACTAATCTCAATTCGTCCATCTTATTCCTAGCACTACGGCTATTAGCATAATATACATTGAAAGACTCTCCTTTCTCTTTACCCTTCCTGCTCATTTCTGTTTTTCTACTAAACCTATTACTGTCCTTATCACCTAGTGTCACTGGCTTTTCAATATCTACCTCGTTCCACTTATTACTAGTTCCCCTAGAACTCATAATATTACTTCACTGGGACTTCACTGTTTTCCTGCCAAAACCCATACCACTATCTATTCCTAGTTTAAATTCCTAGCAGCAACCTCCACTGCAGTTGCCAGTGCCCCCACCCCAGACCTAGATAAGTGAACTCCATCCCTGGCATACATGTCATTTCTGCCATAGAAGAGGTCCCAGTTGTCAATGAATGTTACCGCATTTTCCTTACAGTATTTGTCCAGCCAGCAATTGACACCAATTGCCCTGGACAACCATTCGTTTCAAACTCCTCTCCTTGGCAAAATACCACATATGACAGGGTTCCCACCCTTCCGCCTAATTATTTTTATTGCTGACCTATACCTGCTAATCAGGTCTCACTCCTATGTCTGCCAACATCATTGCCTCCAGCACTGAGACAGATAATAGGATTGCTCCCATTACCTCTCATGATGTCTTCCAGATGGCTAACAATATCGTCCATCCCAGCCCCAGGAAAGCAAACCCTCTGTCTCCTACTCTTGTCCTTCAAGCAGAACGCCCTATCCATGTACCTAACTTGGCTATCCCCAACAACAATAATATTCTTACCTTCCTTGGTGTCGTTCGTCATGACGTTCCCGGTAGTCGACTCACATTCGTCGGGTAGCACGGAGAATGCATTAGATGTTTCCACAACAGTTTCCACAGAAGTCTCTTCTTCATCGTTTCTACCTTTCCATTCGTCTTCTTGATCGTCAGCTTCGTTTCATACTGTCCAGCCACTGACCACTTCCCCTTCTTGACCTGAGGACTCAAAACAGGAGGACTACTACGAATCTTCTTGTTTTCCTCGGTCAGTCGCCGAATCTCCATCTTCGCCATCCTCAATTCTTCCTTAAGCTGTTGGTAAAGTTGCTCGATGGAGGACATCTTGGTTCAGTCCGTAGAGAGCACACTCGACACGTCCTCACTGAGCTAAGTACAGGTCACCTGTCGAATTAGGAAGTACGTTTTATTATTTCGAACTACTTTGCAGGTGTCCAGGAAGTAATTCCAGGATGTTGAGAATTGGCTCAATAACTTGAATCAAGCTTTCGATTTATGAATAGGGCCTTTTATCTTAGGGAGGCTCAGGGTATGTTTTCCTGGGGCTGGGATAGGGATATTGTTAGCCGTCTGGACATCATGAAAGGTAATGGGAGCAATCCTATTAACTGCTTCAGTGTGGGAGGCAACGATGTTGGCAGACATAGGAGTGAGAACCTGATTAGCAGGTATAGGTCAGCAATAGAGATAATTAGGAAGAAGGGTGAGAACCCTGTCATATGTGGTATTTTGCCAAGGAGAGGAGTTGGAAGCAAATGGCTATCCAGGGTAATTGGTGTTAATTGCTGGCTGGACAAATACTGTAAGGAAAATGCGGTAACATTCATTGACAACTGGAACCTCTTCTATGGCAGAAATGATATGTATGACAGGGATGGGGTTCACTTATCTAGGTCTGGGCTGGGGGCACTGGCAACTGCAGTGGAGGGAGCTGTTAGGTGCCTAGAAGCCTCATTAATCGCCGTCACCGACACAATAGAACGTAACACTGGAAACCACAAAATTTCAAGAACATTAGCATACATGATACTTAAGCACCACCAACCCAACAACACAGGAGTCACATGATTTCATTGTCTACCCTTCTTCATCCCAACATGGCATTCTTCAGGTCACCATGCGTCACTCACACCTCACTCTCTGCCTATATATAATGTCTTTCTACCTCTGTACACCAACACACGACACTCCACACAGGAGAGCACAGCGCTAGCACGATCGACACCATGCATTGCCCTTCTAGGGCATGGTTGGTGACAGAGCCCGAGTTTGTACCTTACAAGATGAGGGGGGTACTTGTGCCTCCTCCCATGGGAGACTTAGGTCTCAGTCCCTAGACAGGGAGCCAGTGCCGGGCCACCACTTGGAAGGGCCCGGGCCGGGAAAATACCGGCGAATCTTTAACAACAATCTGTATGTTGGAGTTGTGGTATACAGGTGTTGGAATTTCGTTAGTGTATAAAATGTAGAGGGTAGGGAAGAGGACAGATCCCTGGGGTACTCCAGCATTTAGTGTGAAGTAGTGAGAGTAACAGCCTTGGAATTTGATTCGCATAGTGCGGCCGTTTAGGGAGTTGCAGAGGAGTTCACTAGTAGTGAGAGGTAGGTTAAAGTTAGTGCAGAGTTTGTGTTTGAGCCCTTCATGCCAGACAGTGTCAAAAGCTTTTTCAACGTCTTTTGCAACCAGAGCTGTCCTGTTTCTTTGTTTTGTGTTTATGTGGACGTAGTTGAGAATGATGTTAATGGTATCCTGTGTGGATCTGTGAGTTTTCAAGCCAAACTGGCCATCAGAAAGTAGAGAATTGTGTTCCAGGTATCTGCGAAGGCGATGATTGATGAGTTTTTCAAAGAGTTTTCCCAAAGTTTCGAGGAGGCTGATAGGGCGATAGTTTCTTGGGTCAGAGTGGTCTTATTTGGTTTAGGAAGGAGGATAGCAGTAGCAGCTTTGAAGAGGGAAGGGAAGTATCCAGAGGCAAGGGAGGCATTGAGGAGGTTTGTGTAGGCAGTAATGTTAGAGTCAGGAAGGTGTTTCAGGATAATGTGGTTTAGGCCAGAGGCACCAGGAGCCTTGGGAGGAAGGTGTCTGAGGAGACTTTTAACGTCTGTGTTGGTGAAAGGAGTGTCAAGTTCTTGGGAGGAGGTAAGAGAGTCCAGATGGATGTGGCTGTCTGGTGTTGTTTCGTGTGTGTAGTGTTCCAGTGTTCTATGTTCTGAATGTGTTGAATAGCGTTAGGGTGGGGTGGGTGAGGGTGGAAGATGTTCTCCCAGATGTGTTTGAAGATGTTAGTAGCAGCCTGCGGGTCTGAGATGTGTGTGTTGTTGTTGGTGATGCGTTTGAATTTGTTGGTGGGAGTGGTGCCTCTGATTTTTTTGATGAAGTTCCAGAAGGCTTTGGTGTTTTTGATACTCTGTTTTTCCGCTTGCAGTATGAGTTGTGACCAGTGATTGTTGTGGTCTTGTTCTAGACCGTGTGGAATGTTGTTTCTGAGGTAAGTGAGATCTAATTAGACTTGATTAGATCTGTGTGTGTTGTAGAGAAAGCGGTTGTGGTAACAGATAATTAGTCTTCTTGTTCTGATTGAGGGTATGAAGGAATAACGAGTGGTGTGGGTTTTCTTTGGTATTGCGGTGTTGGCTGCTTGTGTAATGGTGTCTTGGATGAGAGCAAGTTGAGTGTCATTGTCAGAGATGGGTTTATTGTTGTAGTCATAGGTGAGGCTAGTATTATCTATGTGTTGTTTGAAGGCATCCCAGTCAGTATTCTTGTAGGAGAAGGAAGGTGTGGCCGGGATGAGGATAGGGTTGGAGATGTGTAAGATGACGGGAATGTGATCAGAGCCTGTAATAGGGCCAGGTGATATGTAGTGTTGAAAGAGAGAGCTGGCTCGGTTTGCCAGAATGATGTCGGGTTTGCCTTGGCCAGTGTGATTGTAGAAGGTGTTGAAACTGGGCGAAGGTGAACTATGTGTTTGTGGTTTGTGAAGTTGAGTAATTGGTGACCAAGTTGGTTGTTACTAGTGTGATGAAAGGCGGTGTGTTTGGCATTCATATCAGCTAGTAGGTATGTTGGTGTAGTTGAAGACTAAGGAAAGGTCGTGTATGTTGAGAATAGTGTTTAGGCGAGCATAGGTGGTGAAAAAGATAAAGGGGCCAAGGTGGGTGTGTATTCTGACCGCAAGACAGTGTTGGTGTATAAAAGGGATTGGGGGAAATTCGTGTTTTATGTTGGATTTGATAAGGATGGCAATCCCATCGTGGGAATCATAGGGGGACTGCAGTGCACTATAACCATAATGGCGGATACGTTGAGGGACTTTTAGGCAGGTACTGTTTAGCAAAACAATATCTGGCCTCTCTGCTTCAAGGAGCTCGGTCAGTAGGTGTCTAATTGTAAAGTAAGAACGTACGTTGAACTGAATCACCTTAAACGTGATTTAATTGTTTCGTCATAGCAAAGTTAATGTCGTGGGAGGAGTTAGGATTAAAGCCCGTGATAGTGGTGCCATCAGTGGATGTGTGTTGTAGGTGCTACGGACCCGTTTCCTGGAGGGGGAGGAAGAGATGGATCTGTTTTTATGTTCTTTGGTCTGTCTGTCAGAGGTTAGGGTAGGTTTAGGTTTGAGTGGATTTTGTCTGGAGGAGGTGGAGTTGGACCTGGATGAAGTTTTGGTTGTGGTGGAGGAGTGGGCGAAGGTGGATGCAGAGGAAGTGGAAGCTTTGGTAGGGGATGAGGAAGTGGAAGCTATGGTAAGGGATGAGGAAGTGGAAGCTTTGGAAGGGGATGAGGAAGTGGGTAAGGAAGTGGGGGAGGAGTGGTCGTAGCAGCAGCAGTAGGGGTGTTGGTGGGAGGTGTAGCAGTGAAGAGGGGTAGGGGAGGAGGAGAGCTGGTGGGAGTAGGAAGTGGGGTGGTGGGAGAGAGGAAGGAGGGAGAGGTTGTAGGAGGCTTGGAAGAGAAGCAGGAAGGAGGGATAATTAAATAGGGAAGATTGTTAGCAGACAAGATTAGGTTAAGGACATGTGAGTAGTCTGATTGGTAAGCATGAGAGATTACCATCGCAGAGTGGGCAGCAGTGGCGAGTTGACAGTTAGTTTTGTAGTCTAGTGTGGGTGTAGGTGTAGAAGTGCTTGTAGTCTGTGTGTTGGTATTTGATGTGTGTAGAGTAGAAGAGGTAGACCAAGTGTTTGGGGAGGCCCAGGCATTGGGGGTAGGGGAGGGAGGTACAGGCAAGGGGTTGGGGAGAGAGGGAGGTTGGCTGGCTCTGAGGTTAGTTTAATATGTTTATTATGCACCCCATACCCATCCTGTGGGCTGTAGTCAAAAGATTACAGAGGTACATAATTGGTCCAGGG
The DNA here is from genome assembly GCF_038502225.1 of Cherax quadricarinatus. Classification (NCBI taxonomy): domain Eukaryota; kingdom Metazoa; phylum Arthropoda; class Malacostraca; order Decapoda; family Parastacidae; genus Cherax; species Cherax quadricarinatus. The sequence goes on along the minus strand of NC_091358.1, from coordinate 17,492,474 downwards.
ACTGGACTCCAAAGTTTTGATAGCTGAGCAAGTTACAAAGGTAATGAACTAGATCTGGTCATAATCATGACCAAGTTACAAAGGTAATGAGCTCCAGGTAGAGCTGGTCACACTCATGAATAATTGCAAAGGTAATGAATCATAAACACATTAATCATGAGAATTTACAAAGGTAATGAGCTCCAGGTAGAGCTGGTCACACTCATGAATAATTGCAAAGGTAATGAATCATAAACACATTAATCATGAGAATTTACAAAGGTAATGAGCTCCAGGTAGAGCTGGTCAAAATCATGACAAGTTTCAAAGGTAATGAATGATAAACACGTTATCACATGATTATAATCATAGACAAATTACAGAGTAAACATAGCAGGGAATTCATCCATTGCCCCAACAACAGATGTTGCTAGGTGCCTGTCTCTCCTCGGTAGACAGCCATTGCAAACAGCAGCAAGTTGCCCCGGGATCTGCTGCTTGCACGAGCACCATCGACCCTCCCCAAGAGGTCCAAGAAGCCAGTGACTCCGTTAGCATCCCGATGGAGAGCTGTCCTAGGGACATGTCAGCGTCCTGGTGGACGCCAAGTTGATTGAAGATCCCAGGCCCTCTTGTGCACGGATGTTGAAGCTTGAGGAACTGAGTACACACTGCCTGTGGCACACCTGACAGCTGCCTCGCGGTCGAACTCCACGATGCTGTCCCTGTAGTGGAAGTTCCTGTGAGCCCGGCACTACCTGCAGTGCCATCGCTGACATCGTGGGTTAGGGGAGAAGTACCCTCTACAGATGGGGTGGCGCTGGGAGTTGGGTGGGTGAGGCGGGGGAGACGCGCAGGGGTGAGGCGTTATGAGAGGGTCACTGTTTACTACACACGCCCTCCCCCTCAACAGGCTCTGAGGGTGGAAATAAAAGGTATAAAATACCGACACAATGGAAATATAAACACAAATGCAGTATAATGTGATCCTTTATTGACAACGTTTCACCCACACAGTGGGCTTTTTCAAGTCACACACGGATCTACCTGGGGTTGGAAGGTACGAGAGTATTTATAGTCAGAATGTTGAGGTCAGGTGGAGAATGCTGCATCTGATGATCTACCGGGTGGGGTTATAGAGTCTTGGGTAGCTTGGCAGGGGTATTGGACAAGTTGTAGACCTTCTGCAGTGTTCTATGTTCTTATGTGGGATAGCGATGAAGAAGTTTCTTGGCGAGTGGTTCAGCTATGTTATAGAAGCCATTGTTCTGGTTGAAATTGTTGGTTATAGAGATAAGCGATGATTCCAGGATTCTTCTGTATTGAGTGTTGTCTTCTGTGGCTATAAGTCTTGAGTTTCTGTAGTTAATTAAATGGTTGTGTGAATTGCGATGTTGTACACAGGCATTCCTTGTATCGTCAGTCCTGCTTGCATATTGGTGTTCTGAAATGCGTGTTTGGAGGTCTCTTGATGTTTCGCCCACATATAATTTGTTGCAGTCATTACAAGGGATTATGTATACCCCTGCAGAGGATGGAGGCTTGTCCTGTCTACTACTGGTGATGTCCTTGATGGTCGTGGTTGTGGAGGTAGATACTTGAAATGATGTTTTGGCAAAGATGTTGGAAACATGTTTGGCAATGGAGTTGTTGGGGAGGACTATGTATCTCTTCTCGGCAGTGTCTTCTCTGGGTGTGTTGAAGATGTTTAATGCCCGCCGTCTGCAGTCTCTGATGAAGTGACGAGGATAGTGGAGTTTAGAAAATACTTGTTCAATTATAGTGCATTCTTCCTCAAGGAACTCATTGCTGCAGATTCTGAGTGCACGTAGGAAGAAGCCTATAATCACACCACGTTTGGTTTTGGTGTCGTGGTGAGAGTAGAAGTGGAGAAGATCGTTTTGGTTGGTGGGTTTTCGATAGACTTTAAAACGAAGTTCGTGGTCAGCTTTGCAGAGCAGAACATCAAGGAAAGGAAGAGTGTTGTCGACTTCTTCTTCAAGTGTGAACTGGATTGAATGCTCGACCTGGTTGAGCTTGTCTTGGAGAGCTTGAACGTTGAAGCGTTTAGGAGTTATGAGGAGAATGTCGTCAACATAGAACACTGTCGTCAACATAGAACACTGCAGAAGGTCTACAACCTGTCCAATACCCCTGCCAAGCTACCCAAGACTCTATAACCCCACCCGGTAGATCATCAGATGCAGCATTCTCCACCTGACCTCAACATTCTGACTATAAATACTCTCGTACCTTCCAACCCCAGGTAGATCCGTGTGTGACTTGAAAAAGCCCACTGTGTGGGTGAAACGTTGTCAATAAAGGATCACATTATACTGCATTTGTGTTTATATTTCCAGGCTCTGAGGGTGGAGAGAATGTGCTTTCTAGAAGGGCAGGAATTTGCAACTGCAGTGTGTGATCCGCCGCAGCTAGAACATTTAAGGAGGAGGTTGCAAGTATTCCAGAAGTGGCCAGTTGCTGAACATCTGGAGCAGACTTGTGTAGATGTGCATGTGTTTTTGTCATGTCCAAATTTGTAGCATTTAAGACATTGTGTGATTGGGTGGAAGTTCGGAGTGAAGAGAGTGTTTGGAGGAATGCGGATGGTCTTGGCAAAGATTCCTTGACAGAAGAGTGTAGAGGCGTCAGCAGAAGTAGAACAGCGTATTTTGAGAATGGTAGAGTTTTCGGGTCTGTAAATATTGTCAACAGAGACTTTGTTCTTAGTACTGATACCTTTAATTAAGTCTTCTTTGTCTGTGTCAAGGCTGTCAGGAGAGAGTAGTCTACGTGTTTAGCAATGACTGTACTTTTGGCACGGTGCTCAGGAGTCCAAATAATGGTGAAGCCAGCGTTGAGAAGTTTTTGTCTGGTATCGGTTGAGGTGTACGTTTAGTAGGAATGTTTGTCAAGACGATGCCTTTGTTGCCTTCCACCTCCCACCCCCCTTCCACTCTCCCCCAACCGCCCACACTTGCCTCTGCTTCTTCTAAATCCAATTCCTTCTCGCTTAACCTCAAATTCTCTAATCCTGATGCCACTGTCTGTCCTGAAAATTTATTATATCAGATCACTGGTGCACCTCAACTTTGAAAGTCTTTAAAACCAACTCAGGCTTCAAACTCCTTCTTGACAAAAATTCCTACGAAACGTACACCTCAACCGATACCAGACAAAAACTTCTCAACACAGGCTTCACCATTATTTGGACTCCTGAGCACCATGCCAAAAGTACAGTCATTGCTAAACACGTAGACTACTCTCTCCTGACAGCCTATGATACAGACAAAGAAGACTTAATAAAAGATATCAGTACTAAGAACAAAGTCTCTGTTGACGATATTTACAGACCCGAAAACTCTACCATTCTACTCCTGCTGACGCCTCTACACTCTTCAGTCAAGGAATCTTTGCCAAGACCATCCGCATTCCTCCAAACACTCTCTTCACTCCGAACTTCCACCCAATCACACAATGTCTTAAATGCTACAAATTCGGCCACAACAAAAACACATGCACATCTACACAAGTCTGCTCCAGATGTTCAGCAATTGGCCATTTCTGGAATACCTGCAACCTCCCCCTTAAATGTTCTAACTGTGGCGGGTCACACACTGCAGTTGCAAATTCCTGCCCCTCTAGAAAAGACATTCTCTCCTCCCTCAGAGCTAGCCAACCTCCCTCCCTCCCCAACCCCTTGCCTGTACCTCCCTCCCCTACCAAACCGGCCTCCCCCACCCCCAATGCCTGGGCCTCCCCCACCCCCAATGCCTGGGCCTCCCCACGCACTTGGTCTACCTCTTCTACCCTACACACATCAAACACCAACACAGACTACAAACACCTCTCCATCTACTCCTACACTCACACTAGACTACGAAACTAACTGTCAACTCGCCACTGCTGCCCACTCTGCGATGGTAATCTCTCAAGATTACCAATCAGACTACTCACATGTCCTTAACCTAATCTTGTCTGCTGACAATCTTCCCTCACTAATCATCCCACCTTGCTTCTCTTCTAAACCCCCTACAACCTCTCCCACTCCCCCTCTTCCTACATTCTCCTGCTCTCCTCCTCCCCTCCTACTCCTCTAACACTTTTCACTCCCACCAACACCCCTCAGCCCCTACCCCTCTTCACATCTACCGCTCTTACCAAAACCCCTCCTCCCCTATCCCTCTTAACTACTTCTACTACTCCCCCCACCTCTTTACCCACTTCCAAAGCTTCCACTTCCTCTGCATCCACCATCGCCCACTCCTCCTCCACCACATCCAAGACTTCATCTAGGTTCAACTCCTCCTCCAAACGAAATGCACTCAACCCTAAACCTGCCCCAACTTCTGACAGACAGACCAAAGAACATAAAAACAGATCCATCTCTTCCTCCCCCTCCAGGAAACGGGTCCGTAGCACCTACAAACACACATCCACTGATGGCACCACTATCACGGGCTTTAATCCAAACTCCTCCCCCGACATTAACTTTGCTATGACGAAACCATTAAATCATGTTTAAGGTGATTCAGTTCAACGTATGTTCTTACTTTACAATTAGACACCTACTGACCGAGCTCCTTGAAGCAGAGAGGCCAGATATTGTTTTGCTAAACAGTACCTGCCTCAAAGCCCCTCAACGTATCCGTCATTATGGTTATACTGCACTACAGTGCCCCTACGATCCCCACGATGGGGTTGCCATCCTTATCAAATCCAACATAAAACACGAATTTCTCCCAATCCCTTTTATACCCCAACACTGTCTTGCGGTCAGAATACACATCCACCTTGGCCCCTTTATCTTTTTCACCACCTATGCTTGCCCAAACACTATTCTCAACATACACGACCTTTCCTTAGTCTTCAACTGCACTCTCTAGAAAGGCATAAAATTATGGGGGATTTGATTCACGTGTATAAATGAAAAACAGGAATAAATAAAGGGGATGTAAATAACGTGCTAAAAATATCTAGCATAGACAGGACTCGCAGCAATGGTTTTAAATTGGAAAAAATCAGATTCAGGAAGGATATAGGAAAGCACTGGTTTGGTAATAGAGTTGTGGATGAGTAGAACAAACTCCTGAGCACCGTCATAGAAACTAAAACGTTGTGTAATTTTAAAAATAGGTTAGATAAATACATGAGTGGGTGTGGGTGGGTGTGAACTGGACCTGACATGCTTGTACAAGTGGGCCTGATGCCGTGCCCCTTCCTTAAGTGGATGTGACTTGACTAGGTGGGGTGACACGGACCTTCCTCGCATGGGCCAGTAGGCCTGCTGAAGTGTTCCTTCTTTCAGATGTTCTTATGTTCTTATAATTATGGGTGGAGAAAATCGTATATATGTGGTAAACGTTAGGTCTACAGGCAGTTGTCTTGCATTTATTTTTTAATATATTTCGGGTTACATATAATTTAGCAAATTAGACCGAACATCATCAGTTAGATTAATTATCAGGGATTTAAGTAGGTTATGCGAGAGGCTTGAATTTTCATAGTTAATAGTGCTGAAATAACGAAAATGTTTGTATTATTATTATTATTATAATCAAAAAGAAGCGCTAAGCCACAAGGGCTAAAAAAAATGTTTGTAGAAAAGATGTATTGTAGAAGTGATGTCAACCCTTCCAATGTTTTATTTTCAGAAAAATCTTTTTGTGGTATACGTTTTAGTTATTTTTTGTGAGAATAACTTTTTTCTTGAACGATCTTAAAACTATGATAGGAATTATTTAGGTAGTGTTTATAGATAGTTATTAGTGTCAGGGATGTCAACAAAGGTATTGGTTAGATACAGAGGAGAGAGGAGAGCAGTCTTATAACAAATTACTTTTTAAAGCCAGCGGAAGGCCTCGGTCTGATGACTAAAAGCTCCAGTGACGGGGCATCATATAACTAAGACCAGCGTCGGGAAACACTTGTTCCCTGGCGAATCTAACCTAGCCTAAGCGGCCTCATTTTCGCCGTAGTCATGTGAGAGGCCACATGCTTGTGTTTAAGTGTGGGACTTGCTAACATCGAGATCTGTTGATAAAAATTATGCTGCGTGAGTTTTTCTGAATATATAATAGTATTTGACTATATCAAGCACATTTTCTTTTCTGATATTAGGGATCTGTGTTTTGAGAGGACATTCAAAATACCTCAGCCTAGCAAAGAAATCTTGATTGAGTCTCTGGTGATTTAAAATCTGTAACTGCTATTAGCTAGTCCGTCAGTGGCAAAGCGTAAGCCATATGAGGTGGTATGCTAGCTTTTAAATGACTTTTGGTTAGCTATTAAGTACTTAATAGCTATTAAGTACTTAATAGCTAACCAAAAGTCAGAGGCAGTTAGTTAGTTTTTAAAGGACTATCGTTCACTTTCTTGGTTTATAAAATCTTATTTGTCTAGTCACCAAAATACGTTATCTTATTTTGTCACTTTTTTATATTATGTATTTATTTATACTTTTTGTCTTGTGAAGTGTTTCCTGTCGTCATACTTTTCCTTTCAATATTTTTTTTCCTCTGTGATCTGAAATATGCCTAAATTCTCTTCCTACGGTATATTATGTTATATATACTCTTATTTCATTTTAATTTCTGACTTTGCTGAAATTTTGTATTCGTGTTCCTCGGCTTTGCGATCTTTATTCTTAAATATTATGTCTGCACTATTTGTACGTTAAACTCCTACTGATTTGTACTATACTTAATTCTTGAGTAAGTTATGTATCCTTCGACAATGTCTTATTTTCTCTATTTTATTTATTTGTTTATAAGTCTGTGTCTCGTGTTACTCTCTGTCCTTGCTTTTTGTCATTTATCTAGTTAACACCATTCTTTCATACCTCCTTCCATGTCTCTGAAGATTTATCTAAATTTTACATTTTATTCTTTCTTTAATATTGTGCGACTTCTCACTTTTTATGTCTTATTCAATTAGGAATTTAAGTGAGAATTAGTATTGATGAATTACTGATTTTATAAATGCAGCAGCGAGCATTTTAGTGGAGCAAGTCATCAACAAGCAAGCCTGCAAAAAGTCTCGCAACTATAACCAAAAATTTAACTTCGTTAGTTTGCTGATAACACATGTCCATCTTGGAGGCTAAGGAAAAAAGAGTTGCCAAAAAGTAGGAACTGGAGTACAACCAGTTAGAAGTTCACCAGTCACCTGAAAGGGTGAAATACCCGACCACTTGTATATCCGCTGTAAAAGTAGTGTATATAGTCAAGTGTTGGTAAATGAAAATCAAAGGATTTAAGCGAAACAGTTTTCTAGGTAACTTACGACTTGCTCTATGCCGCAACAATAGGGGAATAAAGACTTAATTTTGCTTTTTGGTTAGATTTATTTACTACCAATTATGAACCTTTATTGGTATGCAGTCAGTGAATTAAAATGACAATTCGCTATTATCAATGAAATGAGACTGTACAATGAGGAACGTAATTCTATGTTCAAATCCTTATGAATTAAGCATAATACAATTACAATGAAGAGTCCCAAAAAAAACTACTATGGGAACTTTAAGGAAGTCAGTCAGTTATCCTTCTTAAAGAGAAGGATTATCAGACTCTTGGAATTAACAGCAAAGTTAAGACAATAGACACGATCTAGAATTATTGACCAAGTTAAGATCTCTGGGTTGAAGACCCGATCAGAGTCAGTGCTATGATCTGACTGTTCAAATGCTCAGTGGTCTGACGTCAGGTCGGTCAGGAGGTAGCGCCAGGCGCCAGTTCTGGAACCATCAATCGGACTCGAAAGTAGTGGTTTCCCACTTGCATAACAGAACAGTAATCTTTTTTTATATTTTATTTAAAATACACTACATTACAACAATGGACCCTGTAACCAAGGGCGAAATACAATTAAAACATAAAACATACAATGTTGCACCATACCGGCATACACAGTTTACCTATAACCCATTACATGTGACAGACAAAAGCTCACAGATACACACTAGGTATACATATAACTGAACATAGGTTGTAGAAGAATCACCTACACCAGTAATACAATACATTAATATACACATCCCTAACCATATTATGAACTTTGCATTTGAACAGCACATACTATACATGTACCTGACTCACGAAATCGTAATGACACGATTGCAAACAAACCATACCCCGGCCGGGATTGAACCCGAGGTCAGAGAGTCTCAAAACTCCAGCCTAGTGGATAACGCGCCGGGCTGAAGTTTTGAGACTCTCTGACCGCGGGTTCAATCCCGGCCGGGGTATGGTTTATACATGTACCTATATGGCGAGGTGCACAAAGAAAAAGGTACAGTGTATGTGGTACTAACCAGTAACTTGGCCTGACACTAAATCAGGTCATAAACATAAGAGCAATTTAACAAGTACATACATGATGCGTGCGTCTGTTAAAACCATTAAAAGAACACAATGCCGTATAGTGACTTATACCAGCCTTTCCCACTTCCCTAAACAGATTACAAACTCTTACCTAATAATTGAAATTATTTCCCCTCCTACACACTATGCCAAAACGACAACGGATATATCATACATTCCCCAATATACCTAAAACATAGGTATGTTATACCACAAGAATACAAATGCATACCCAGTCATATAATTATAAACCCGACATGTATCCAACCAAGCCCTCACCTTGCATATTAATTAATTTTATCCCTCTCAACATGATCTCAATCATGTTACTCCCTCCCACCCCCCTGCTATACTCACCCCTCTGGACATCCCCACATTGTTGCATAAGCCAGGATCATAAGATGTGTTGGGCTTTCCATAATATTATTAACAGAACCCTAAGTACCATGATATCATACCTGAATTAGTTTACAATGGGAGTCAAATCCTATCTTTTTTGCTGTCCCATGCAGCATTCTCACACTTCTAATATTATACGTTACTACAAAGGGCCTTCTTCAGAAGGCATTAACTGACAAATATTAATTAACACAAAGAACGCATGAACTCAGCACTTCCATGCACATCCCAATTACACACAATCCTTCTCACTTGCCCCTATCACTCACCTACACACATGCACGCCAAACCTCCTCCCATCAACATCTTTCGTTTGGCAAGCCCGTTTGGTACCCCCCCCCCCTTTTTTTATCGAACGCTTTACACGACAATCTAAACCCACTTCCCCCACCCTAACAACTCTAGCAACTCCCCAACAGTGATGGACCTGTAACCCTCAGTGAAATCTCCCTCCCATCTCCTCCCAGAAATTTTCGGATTCCTATTCATTGTCCTACAAAAAGTCCTCGCTAAAACTCGTTTCCTCACCTCCCCATTATCCATCCCTCTCATTCCCCACGATATATACACAAAATCCACCATTATATAAGCGACTCCCCTTGCTACATTCTCCCCCCCCCTATATCAAGGCTTAGTGCTCTCAACACCTACACTCCAGTTCCTCCTATCCTCCTGACCACTTTCCCCAACCATTCCCTCACACTCCCCAAATAATCGCAAAAGTATACCACGTGGTAAGGTGTCATCAGCTCCCCAAACAACCCACACCAACCCTCCTCTATGACACGTCTATTTCTGAGGACTGATCTGGAAGCCAGAATCCCGTGTAAAAACTTAAACTTGATCTCCCTCACCCTGGCCCCAAGCTTTAGTTTACCGAACAGACTCCATATAGCGCCCCATGCATACATTGGGAACAGCCCCTCTACCAGGGCCGTCTCCTCAAACCTCAATATTCGATATAAATCCCTCACCTTTAATTTCTCTGGCTCACGCACCCACAAAAGTGCCCTCAACAAGTTCTCACACTCCATTCCTCACCTCCATACATCCCCTTCAAAATGTCATGCAATCTTTGCATGTGTGTCCCCCTCTGTTCCCAAAGTCTTTTCCACTCCCACCTGATAAAAATACGTTTCACCCTCCTCCTCAGTTCCAACAAACCTAAACCTCCCTTCCTCACCGGCAAAGTCACCACCTCCCTCTTCATCCATTCACATCCTGAGCCCCATAAGAACCTAAAAACACATTTAAGGATACGAGTAATATCGGCTCTCAACAACGGATAAACTGCTGCTACATACCATACCTTACTATTCAGCAATACATTAATAACAATTGCCCATTGCAATAATGTCAAGTGATAAGGCCGTAACATCCCTAACCGACTTTCCAGGTGTCCCACCATTCTCGAGGAATTCACCTCCCTAGCCTCCCATATGGTCGCCCCATACAAAATGCCACATATTAATAACTGCCGTTCCTGCCTTCTCACCACATCACAGTCCCAGGCAACTCTGTCTCTCCACGCCCCCAGCCCCATGATCTTTGTTTTCTCAACATTCACCGTCATGCCTGTCGCCCCTCCAAACATACAAGCCACCCCTCCCAGCTCACTCAATCTTGTTCCCTTCCGGACCAGGAGTGTCGTGTCATCCATATAACCTACCACATGATGCCTACTCAAGCCCTCCCTCGATCCCTCCCCCCCAAACACTCTGGTCTCTACCAACCTGCAAATAATAACTGCGATAGTGGGCATCCCTGCCTCAAGCCCCGATCCATGTTCACCACACCCCCCACACGTCCATTGATCTGAATTCTCGCTTTTGCCCCCTTATACAACATTTCAACTCAACTCACAATCTCATCCCCAAAACCTTGTTTGCTAAGGAGCTGTCTTAAACCCTCCCTTTCCAACTGATCATAAGCACCCTTCCAATCAGGTGCCACCATACCCTTCCCCCCTTCCTGCGTTCCCTCAAAACCTTCAATAAACCCCTTAAGTATCCCGTGTCCAAGCACCATCGATCGTCCCAGCAACCCTAGTTGACCTTCTGAAACTACTCTTCCCACTAAACATTTCAACCTATTCCCCAAAACCTTCGTGAACAATTTATAGTCTGCACACATGAGAGTAATTGCCTTGTAATCCTTAAGTGTACTCTGCACCTTACCTTTAGGCACAAGCACAACAACCCCCATACTTTGCAACTCCCCCAATTCACTCCCCTCTTTCATCCTACTGAACAATTTTACTAAAAAACCCGGTAACAGATCCCAATTTTTTAAGTAAAATTCACTTGGTAGTCCAATACCTGGTGCTTTGCCCCTGCTCTTGTCTACAAGCCCTCTCCATATCTCCCCCTCTTCAATATCACCACCCAGAGCTTCCCTGTCCTTTCTCCCCAGAGCTACTGGCACTACTCAACACACCTCATTGAGATCCTTTTTATCTACCCCTTTACTTCTCCAATATTGCCCAAACCACTCATCCGCGAACATACGTATCCCCTCCGAAGTTTTTAACACCTGCCCCTCCCTGAAACCTCTCACCTCAGAGTGCACTTCCAAACCCGTTATCGTGGTCGCTGCCCTCCTCTGCTGTTTTCTCCGCAACACACATGCCGATGGTTTATCTCCCCAAAGCACTTCCTCCACACCCGCCTGCACCCTCACTGCGTGAAATCGCTCCTCCTGCACCTCTCTTAACCTTCTCTTCAGATCATCCATTGCCTCTGTCTGGAAGACCCCCTCCCCCACTGCACCTCGCTCATGATAGTACCCTAATCTACTTAACAAATAATTTGTCAGTCCATACTTTAGTTGATTTATACGCTTCCCCTCACCCACATAAAACCGACGAATCTTCACCTTGGCCAAACTGTCCCACCAATGTACCACATTATTAACCCCCTTTGCCTCCTCACTTAGCTTCCGCCACAATAAAGCAAACCCCTCCTTCACTTTCTCGTCCTCAAGGAGTCGCGTGTTTAACTTCCAGTAGCTTTCGAACCGTTTTGCTAATGAATCCCATGCCGCCCCCACCACCACTGCCCTATGATTTGAATAAATTGCTTCTATAGTGTAAAAAGACTCTACTGAAACCCCTTGTGTTATATAGATCTTGTCCAATCTAGCTGCATAATATCCCCTTACATATGTATGTTGCACTTCACCTGTTCCACCCCAAAATGCATCTCTTACCCCAGTGTCTCTACACAGATCTCTCAACATGTTCGAGAAATATCCCGCCCCCTTTGGCGTCACGTCAATTCTCCTTATTATACAATTCCAATCTCCCCCAATCAATGCTACCCCAGGTAGTGCTCTCAAGAAATACACAAGATCATCCCTTACAAATGCCGATTTTACCCTCACATCGCTCTCCGCCGGTGCATATACTCCGACAAAAGACATGCATTCATGCATCCACCACCCGTCCACCCTCATTATTCTTCCCTCACCCCCACCCTCGAACCATTGCAAAACAAAAGGACTTGCCTCACGAATTAAAACACCTACTCCCCCTTTTTAACGTGTCGTTGGCTTTACATAAGCCCGATATCCATTCACCTCCAGCAATTTTCCAGCTTTAAAGTTATGCTCCTGTATAAAAGCTACATCGACCTTGTAACGATAGAGCAATCCTCTCAACCATTCACACTTACCACTAGCACATAAACCATTAACAATGATTGTCATACACTTTAGGCCTGCTTACAATTTCCAACCACTCTTCCCCCCCCTCATTTTTCCACTGTCCTGTAGCCCCATACACACCGTTCTTGGCACTCACCCCTCCCCCCTCCACTCCGAACCCCTTGCTGGCATTTCTTTTTCTCCTTGCCTCTACACACATCTTCAATTCCCACCTTTTTCCCGGGTCTTTGTGCTGGTGTGAGGACGTCATCCGAGTCGGATGTGACTGCTGCCCACTTCCTCGACACTTCCTCTTCCTCCACGCTTGTCTCCTGACCTTCCTCATAGTGCACTTCCACCTCTATCACCTCTTTCCCCTCCTCACTACTTGGCAAATCCGACATTCTATTCCTTCCTCTAAGCCCGCGCTCATCTTCCCCATGTCCTGGCACCTGGTCTTCTATCTTTCTCCCTGGCAAGGTTTCCTCCAATTTAGGGAACATCTCCTGCAAAACTGTCTCAAGCACTTTGTCAATTTCCACATCATTTGTTGCTTCCTTCTCTGCCACTTGCTTCGTACCCTCTTCAGGCGCACTCAAGTGTTCCACAGCACCCTCGGGCTCCACCACACTTTGCTGTTCCTCCACTTCCTCACTCCACAACCGACCACGCCTACGTCCATCCTGGCGGTACTGATCCTTCACCACAGATCCTCGCCTCGAAATGTCACTCCTTGATATTCCCTGGTCCATTCTCCGCCTCTCACATTCAGCCGCTATGTGATCATAACCATCACACAGCCTACAAGTTCTGCGTTGTCTAGCGTAAGTTACGAGTATTTGCGTTCTGAATTCCTCTAAGAACACATATGATGGTATTGGTTGCTTCAGAGTCATCTTCAGACTAAAACTGTCTTCCGGATAACTCTCATACGCCCCCGCCGACCACTTGCCTTGTTGTGCTACGTGTATGGTTCCAAACTTACCAAACACACTACGGAGGTCAGCTTCATTTGCCTCGAAAGGTACATTGCGTAGCTTAATATACGTCAGTGGTGACGTGTACTTAGTCAGTGGTGACGTGTACTTAGTGGTGACGTGTACTTAGTCAGTGGTGACGTGTACTTAGTGGTGACGTGTACTTAGTTCAGTGGTGACGTGTACTTAGCTCTGTGAAGACCTGTTTGTGTGCTCTCTGTGAATCTGAACCAGGATGCCCTCTCTTGAGCAGCTTTACCAGCAGCTGAGAGAAGAACTCAGAGTTGCTAAACTGGAGATACGGCGATTAACGGAGGAGAACAAGAGGATTCGTAGTAATCCTCCTGTTGTGAGTCCCCAGGTTAAGAGGGGAGCTTGGTCAGTGGCCGGGCAACATGGAACCAAGCTGAAGATTAAGAAAACGGTTGGAGAGGCAGAAACAACGAGAAACCAGAAGACTGCCATGGAAACTTCCAACTCATTCTCGGTGCTACCTGACGAATGTGAGTGTTCTACTGGGAATGCCACAACGAGCACCAAGGAAGCATTGGCAGACGTGAGAGAGACATCCCTAGAAACCCCAACGAAGACCATCGAGAACGTCATGACGAATTCTACAAGTGGTGTAATGCTACCTGGCGAATTTGAGTCGACTACTCAGAGCATCACTACGGACGACGCCAAGGAAGGTAAAAACATTGTTGTTGTTGGGGATAGCCAGATTAGGTACATGGATAGGGCATTCTGTTTGAAGGATAGGAGTAGGAGGCAGAGTGTGTGTTTTCCTGGGGCTGGGATGAAGGATATTGTTAGCCGTCTGGATGACATCATGAGAGGTAATGGGAACAATCCTATTATCTGTCTCAGTGCTGGAGGCAACGATGTTGGCAGACGTAGGAGTGAGGACCTGATTAGCAGGTATAGGTCAGCAATAGAGATAATTAGGAAGAAGGGTGGGAAACCTGTCATATGTGGCATTTTGCCAAGGAGAGGAGTTGGAAATGAATGGTTGTCCAGAGCAATTGGTGTCATTTGCTGGCTGGACAAATACTGTAAGGAAAATGCGGTAACATTCATTGACAACTGGGACCTCTTCTATGGCAGAAATGACATGTATGCCAGGGATGGGGTTCACTTGTCTAGGTGTGGGGTGGGAGCACTGGCCAACGCAGTGGAGGGAGCTGTTAGGTCTTTAAACTAGGAATAATTAGTGGTATGGGTTTTGGCGGGAAAACTGTGAAGTCGCAGGGTAGTAACATGAGTACTAGGAGAACTAGTAATAGGCAAAATGAGGAGGATATTGGAAAGCCAGTGGCACTAATTGACAATGACAGTAATAGGTTTATTGGAATAACAGAAAGGAGCAGGAAGGGTAAAGAGATAGGAGGGTCATTAAATATTTATTACACAAATAGTCGCAGTGCTAGGAATAAGATGGACGAGTTGAGACTAGTTGCTAGTGCAGGTAACATAGATGTATTTGCCATTACTGAGACGTGGTTTAATTCAAAAAGTCGGGACATGCCTGCAGAATGTCACATTCAGGGTTTTAAATTGTTCCAAGTAGATAGAAGTATCGGGAAGGGGGGTGGGGTGGCATTGTATGTCCGAGATCGCTTGAACTGTTGCATAAAAACGGGTATTAAGTCTGAAGTAACACATACAGAGTCTGTTTGGATAGAATTTTCAGAGGGGCATGAAAAATTGATTTTAGGTGTGATATACCGTCCCCCAAATTTAGATAGGGACCAGGGAAGACTACTATGGGAGGAAATTGTTAGGGCCACAAGGCACGATAATGTAGTAATTCTAGGAGACTTTAACTTTAGTCATATTGATTGGAATTTCTTGACTGGGAATTTAGAATCATACGATTTCTTAGAAGTAGTTCAGGATTGTTTTTTGAAGCAGTTTGTGACAGAACATACAAGGGATAATAACCTGCTTGACTTAGTTCTGGCAAACAATGAATCCCTTGTTAATAATTTAGAAGTTTCAGAGGAACTGGGTGCTAGCGACCACAAATCAATTACATGTAGAATTGAATGGAAGTATGATAGTAGGGATAACTCAGTAACAGTCCCAGATTTTCGCTTAGCAGATTACGATGGGCTTAGAGAACACTTATCATCTGTTGACTGGGGTAACGAAGAGAGCTATCAATATGACAGTTTTCTGAACACAATACATGCTGCTCAAAGAACGTTTATCCCTTATAAGGAAATTAGATCAAATAGAAATGACCCAAAATGGATGAATAATAGGCTGAAATATCTACTAGGGCATAAGAAAGGAATTTATAGGCGTATCAAAAGAGGCGAGGGTCATCTTATGAATCAGTATATTGACATTAAGAGGGACATTAAAAAGGGGATAAGAAAAGCTAAAAGGGACTATGAAATTAAAGTTGCTAGGGATTCTAAAACTAACCCAAAAAGTTTTTTCCAGGTCTATAGAACAAAAGTCAGAGATAAGATAGGTCCCCTTAAAAATAACTATTGGCATCTTACTGACAAAGAGAATGAAATGTGCTCGATTTTAAATAATTATTTTCTCTCGGTTTTTACACAGGAAGACACTAATAATATTCCGGTAATTAATTTTTATAGTGGATCAGAAGAAGATAAATTATGTAACATCACAGTCACTAGTGAAATGGTTGTGAAGCAGATAGACAGACTGAAGCAAAATAAGTCACCGGGTCCTGATGAGGTTTTTTCAAGGGTTCTAAAGGAATGCAAAATGGAAGTCTGTGAACCATTAACTAATATTTTTAATTTATCTCTTCAAACAGGTGCAGTGTCTGATATGTGGAAGATGGCTAATGTAATTCCTATTTTTAAAACAGGGGACAAGTCGTTACCGTCAAATTACCGCCCAATAAGCCTGACCTCAATTGTAGGCAAATTACTAGAGTCAATTATAGCTGAGATTATAAGAAGCCATCTCAATAAGCATAGCTTGATTAATGATACTCAGCATGGATTCACAAGAGGCCGGTCTTGTCTAACTAATTTATTAACTTTCTTCAGTAAAGCTTTTGAGGCTGTTGACCACGATAAAGAATTTGATATTATTTACTTAGATTTTAGTAAGGCATTTGATAGAGTTCCGCACCAAAGACTATTGAAGAAAGTAGCAGCTCATGGCATTGGGGGAAGGGTGCTCTCGTGGATCGAATCATGGCTCACAGACAGGAAGCAAAGAGTGTCCATAAATGGGGTTAAATCCGAGTGGGGATCAGTAACAAGTGGCGTTCCACAGGGATCAGTCTTGGGCCCGTTGTTGTTTATAATATATATCAATGATCTTGATGAAGGAATTACTAGTGATATGAGCAAATTCGCCGATGACACGAAGATAGGTAGGATAATTGATTCAAACGTAGATGTTAGGGAACTTCAGGAGGATTTAGACAAACTCTACTCTTGGTCAGAAAAGTGGCAGATGCAGTTCAATATAGATAAATGCAAGGTTCTGAAGCTCGGGAGTGTCCATAACCCTAGCACTTATAAGTTAAATAATGTAGAACTTAACCATACAGATTGCGAAAAGGACTTGGGGGTTATGGTAAGCAGCAACCTTAAACCAAGACAGCACTGCCTAAGCGTACGTAATAAGGCAAATAGATTACTGGGATTTATATCAAGAAGTGTAAGCAACAGAAGTCCAGAGGTCATACTGCAGCTTTATACATCATTAGTAAGGCCTCACCTAGATTATGCAGCTCAGTTCTGGTCTCCATATTACAGAATGGACATAAATTCGTTAGAAAACATTCTGCGTAGGATGACTAAATTAATACATAGCATTAGAAATCCTCCTTAAGAAGAAAGATTGAAGACTCATAAGTTACATTCACTTGTTAGACGAAGAATGAGGGGAGACCTGATCGAAGTGTATAAGTGGAAGATAGGTATTAATAAAGGGGATATTAACAAGGTCTTGAGGATATCTCTCCAAGAGAGAACCCGCAGTAATGGATTTAAATTAGATAAGTTTAGATTTAGAAAGGACATAGGAAAGTATTGGTTTGGAAATAGGGTAGTAGATGAGTGGAACAGTCTACCTAGTTGGGTTATTGAGGCTAGGACTTTGGGTAGTTTCAAATTTATGTTGGATAAATACATGAGTGGGATGGGTTGGATTTGAGTGGGACTTGCACATCAGAGCTTATTTCTTGGGTAGCATTGAAAATTGGGTAGGTCAAATGTTTGTTAGTGGGATGAATTGTAAAGGACCTGCCTAGTATGGGCCAACAGGCCTGCTGCAGTGTTCCTCCTTTCTTATGTTCTTATGTTCTTAAATTGACGCGATACGTCAATCATCTTCACCCGGATTTCCTCATTAACCTCGATGCTGACATCTTGATAACGATCGAGTAGGTCCTCGTACACCTGAGAAGACAGTAGTTTCACAAACATCCTGTAATTACCGTTTAAGGCCACACCGTAAAGGTCTCGATCCTCGATCCCATACGTCTCACGTATAATCAAAGGCAACAGTACCAACGCCGACTCCTGATTAATCGCTCCTGTCTCTAATTCAATGCCGACTGTATTAATCCTGCGGCGCACACCAACCACCATTGCGATAAATTAGACACATGTGTCTAATTTATCAACATGTCGGTTCTCTGAACCATTCATCAACCACCATTGCGTCAGCCTGGCTAGCACTTTCACCGGGCAGAGAGGTGCAGCAAGCGTCTACCATCACCGGCTGCTAGGCAAGGAATGTTGAACACAGTAATCAACCTACTATAATACTATAATAATATAATATAATATTATAATAATGCCTAACGAATAACAAATTATTGAATACAACCTTGCTTGAGAGTACCTTTGATGATTTATACCGTACCCGATAATAATATATAGTCTAACCTGCTTTATCTAGCTAGTATTAAAGTGGTTCGCGATATATTACTACAGAACTTATTTTAACCATGCCTTTTATTTTTGTATATAATGGAGTGTGAAGGAGGGGCGCGTAACAGTAACATTGGTTAAATAAATTATTGTCTTTATATTCACTTGACCTATTATATTGTATGCTTATGTAAAATTTATCTGTTTACAGGTGTTTCTATATACTTACACGTTATATTATTTGAAGATCACCTCGTCAGAGGGCATCAGGTAGGGAAACCTACCCTCCACCCCCCATTCATCTTTTGAATCCCGGTAAGTGAACTCAACATCTAGTGCCGAGATACGAGCGCTCTGGCAAATACAGGAATTTCTGGTAACAGATCTTCAAGAGGTGAACCCCAGGGAGAAGCTTTTGGACTTATCCTCAGCCCCATTAAAATGTGAGATAATTTCGACCAATAGGCCACTGTTTACTGCCGTTAGACGTAGCTTACCAGAAGTCTTACCTACACTATCACTAACAGCATTTTATTGTGAGTACTTTTAGATTATCGAGCTATTAACACAGTACTCGAGTACAAACTGAATGGGCTAAAGATGATGAAGGAAAGAATAAATGATAAGAATACCCACGAAGCTTCGTATTTTCTAACAAGGTGACTAGTCTTGCCCAAGCTACCTAGTTCTTGAAGAGATTATGACAAACTTTTGAGATGAACATTTAGGAAACAAGAAGATCACCCCAGTAACACTGAGAAAATAGGAATTTACAAGGTAATGCATATTAGATAGCATTACCCCCCAATTCTATTTTCGTATATTACATGCAGCGAGCTAATAAGGGAGACAGACTGGGAACGCTTAAAAAGGTTTGGTAAGAATTGTTGGCTCTCAACTATGTTTGCAAACTTGTCAAGCAAACCAGCTTACCCCAAAAAGCACAAGTTAATTGGGATAGCCTTATTGTGGATAAAATCGTCCAAACGTTGCTCCACAATGCCCCAAGAAAGGACAAAGCTCTCTTACTAGTGGTGAAGGCACAACATTCAGAGGATGTCCTCTTGGCTGTTCCTAATTTTTCCGTGCAGGTCTTTGCCTAGCCACCCCCATTCTCACCGAAGACAGCAATACCTGCGTTAGAACGTTGGCACAAGCTTCAACGTCTCGTCTGCCTTTCATCAAAAGAAAAGTATGCCAGACATGCAGAAGTCACTTATATTATCAAATTATAGCCTCCCTTAGCCTGTTTTCCATCAGAACAAGAATCTCGAATCTCAGTTACCCAGGCGATGGTAGCCAGAAGCACCAAAAATGGGTCTTCATGCTACCCTGAAAAAATGATAAGTTAATAGTAATGAACTACACCTCCGCATCTGCAATGGCCAACAACTATCTACGAAAGGCCGAAAATGAAGGGAGGAGAGGGTAATGCCATTTTAGGGAGACCCATTAGAGCTACACATACGGTAGCCTGGTGGCATTTTATAACTTCGTTCCAATAGAATTGGAGTCCCTCTGAGCATGGGAGAAATGTTCATTCAAGTTTCTGAATGATTTTGGTGACATGGATGTCAGGTAAAACCAGGAATTCCAAAGTGACCAGGCTTCCTTTAGAGAATCTCAATGTTGCTATTAAGAGAGGAAATAGCAGTCCACCTAGTTCTGATTGAAAGTAAGGCTTGTAGCCATTATCACCCCTGGAAAGGTTACAAACGATTTCTAACACTGATTTTGGAAAGGTGTCATATTCCTTGGGTTTGGGATTGTTTACGGCTGGGAAACATCGCAAGAAGTAGGTAGATTTGTTGAAGGACAGATATCTGGTGAGTAAGATATCATGTGAGCCGCTACATCTTTGCTAACAATGCTCGCCACAAACCTAGCAATGAGACACCGGAGGCAGTTGCCAGTAACAATGAATCTGATTCATTCATCATTTTTGTTAGGACACAGAGTAGTGTCCGAAAAAGAGAGTTCTAATGGTCTGAGGGACACTGCCAGTTAGTCACACGTTAGCAGTTCTGGTGAGCACAGACACAAGGCTCTCTGAACCATCACAAATTGCTGGACTGATCATTGGCCGTATATGATGTAGTCCTAAACCTGAGGAACTATCTATTGTGGCCGATGTGCATGACATAGCTGTTTTATTTGCATCTGAATTTTGAGGAGTTAACTGGTCTTCTGTTCTACTCTCAAAGAAGTCAGTAATAGTATTCCAAGTTTACAGTGGGTGCTTGTGCTGTTGTGAGATAACCAGGGACAACGATATCTTCTCTAGCATTTTTTTTTTTTAAAGTAGCGTTTATATATACAGTATACTAGCAGAATAACCAAGCTCTGCCTGAGCATACTTTGTGTTTTGTGAGATTAGCTATAAAATAAAGAGGATAAAAATATCTTACTTTAGCATTTCAATAGTTTCAAAAGTTTCCTTCAGAACACCTCATAACATCACAATCCCACACCTGTCTTGTCAGGAGGTGGGTGTTGGGGACTCATGCCCCCACACCTGTCTTGTCAGGAGGTGGGTGTTGGGGACTCATGCCCCCACACCTGCCTTGTCAGGAGGTGGGTGTTGGGGACTCATGCCCCCACACCCGCCTTGTCAGAAGGTGGGTGTTGGGGACTCATGCCCCCACACCTGTCTTGTCAGGAGATGGGCGTTGGGGACTCATGCCCCGACACCTACTTTATCAGGAGGTCGGTGTTGGGACTCATGCCCCCACACCCGTCTTGTCAGGAGGTGGGTGTAGGGACTCATGCCCCCACACCCACCTTGTCAGAAGGTGGGTGTTGGGGACTCATGCCCCCCACACCCACCTCTCCAGCAGGACACACACACACCCCTTCACCAACTTTGACTCGAAACAGGTGTGGGAAATCGGGGAAAAACTCGTGCCCCTGATCTGAGGGAAGATGTGGGGCATTCACTCTCTCATGAACCCGCCATTCCAGAAGCAGGTACTGGTACCCATACCCCAGCAATCACCTTTGAGGAGGCAGGTAAGGAGGACTTATACCCAAGGATCCACCTTGTCAGGAGACAAGTGTGGAGGATATTAACCTCAGCTGCATTCCAGGAAGTAAGTGTGAGGGGACTCTTACTCCAGCACATGCCTGTTACGAAGCACCTGTAGGGGACTCGTACCCTCTCTTCACACCTGCCATGCTGGAAGAAATGTATTCAGATATTTGGGAGCTATCGTGTCAGCAGATGGGTCTATGAGAGATGAGATGCATCAGAGAATTGATGAGGGAAAAAAGGTAAGTGGTGCACTGAGGAGTCTGTGGAGACAAAGAACTTTATTCATGAAAGCAAAGAGGGGAATGTATGAGAGCATCGTTATACCAATGCTCTTGTATGGGTATGAAGCATGGGTGGTGAATGTTGCAACAAGGAGAAGGCTGGAGGTAGTGGAGATGCCATGTCTGAGGGCAATGTGTGGTGTGAATATAATGCAGAGAATCCGTAGTTTGGAGATTAGGAGGAGGTGCGGGATTACCAAAACTATTATCCAGAGGGCTGAGGAGGGGTTGAGATGGTTTGGGCAAGTAGAGAGGAAGGAACAAAGTTGGATGACTTCAAAAGTGTATAAATCTGTAGTGGAGGGAAGGCAGGGTAGGGGTCAGCCTAGGTAAGGTTGGAGGGAGAGGGTAAAGGAAGTTTTGTGTGCGAGGGGATTGGACTTCCAGCAAGCATGCGTGAGCGTGTTAAATAGGAACAAACGGAGACAAGTGATTTTTAGGATTTGACGTGCTGTTGGAGTGTAAGTAAGCAAGTTTATTCAGGTATACAGAAATACAGTTACATAGAATTATCATACATAGCAGCATATGTGTAGAGAACCTAGGATAACCCAAAAAAGTCAGACAGAGTGACTTATTTCCATTGGGGTCATGAAGGGATTCATGGAAACCGGCAGGCCGGACTGTTTCCTGGAGAGAGGAAGTGCAGTGCCGGCACTCTGAAGGAGGGGTGTTAATGCAGTTTTATAACTGTAGTGTAAAGCACCCTTCTGGCAAGACAGTGATGGAGTGAATGATGATGAAACTTTTTCTTTTTCGGGCCACCCTGCCTTGGTGGGAAACGGCCGATGTGTTAATATCTATCTATCTATATATATATATATATATATATATATATATATATATATATATATATATATATATATATATATATATATATATATAATATATATATATATATATATTTTATATATATATATATATATATATATATATATATATATATATATATATATATATATATAATGTCGTGCAGAATATGTAAAACTGGTCAATTAGCAATAACTCGTTTAAAATTAAGTCCTTTCTAAAATTTTCTCTTATACGTTTAAAGATATAATTCTTTCATTAATGTTATTGTAAAAATTTTTAATTTTACTCCAAAAGTATCTTAGAAAACTTACCTAACCTTATTATAACAAGAACAATTTATTGTAGCCTAACCCAACTAAATATATTTTAGATTTGTTTACAATAATTTAATACTAAACAAACATAGTGAGATATATTTTTTTTCGTTAGGTTTAGAATGAATTTAGCTAAATTATTGCATACACAAATTTTCGCTTGTCCTATATGGCAAGATGAGCGTTGATATTTAAGCCAAGATCGCAAGTTCTGCCTATTCGGCACGACACACACACACACACACACACACACACACACACACAGAGGAGCTTGGAATCGACCTCTGCAACCTCAACTAGGTGAGTACACACACACACACAAACAGACACAGATTTATAAAAGGAACATAAGCACGAACGAAGGCAGGTATAAAAGTTTACTTACAGGACTTAAGAAATCGTAATGACACGATTGCAAATAAACCATACCCCCGGCCGGGATTGAACCCGCGGTCATAGAGTCTCAAAACTCCAGCCCGTCGCGCTAGCCACTAGACCAGCTAGCCACAATAAGATTCATCCAACTAGGTATATTTCTACACCATAGGAAAGTTAGCACAGGCACCTCTGTGACCACAAATGCAAGTTTTTACAGACGAATCTCCAGCTAGCGTGGCCGTGACGAACTCTAGCTCAAGTCCCTTCATTACGATTTCTTAAGTCATGTTGACGGCAGTGAAGGGACTTGAGCTAGAGTTCGTCACGGCCACGCTAGCTGGAGGTTCGTCTGTAAAAACTTGCATTTGTGGTCACAGAGGTGCCTGTGCTAACTTTCCTATGGTGTAGAAATATACCTAGTTGGATGAATCTTATTGTGGCTAGCTGGTCTAGTGGCTAGCGCGACGGGCTGGAGTTTTGAGACTCTATGACCGCGGGTTCAATCCCGGCCGGGGGTATGGTTTATTTGCAATCGTGTCATTACGATTTCTTAAGTCATGTTGACGGCAGTGAAGGGACTTGAGCTAGAGTTCGTCACGGCCACGCTAGCTGGAGATTCGTCTGTAAAAAACTTGCATTTGTGGTCACAGAGGTGCCTGTGCTAACTTTCCTATGGTGTAGAAATATACCTAGTTGGATGAATCTTATTGTGGCTAGCTGGTCTAGTGGCTAGCGCGACGGGCTGGAGTTTTGAGACTCTATGACCGCGGGTTCAATCCCGGCCGGGGGTATGGTTTACTTACAGGTTTTGGCACGCAGAGACATATATATATATATATATATATATATATATATATATATATATATATATATATATATATATATATATATATATATATATATATATATATATATGACAGATGCATACGTACGGGAGAAGGCACGTACAGACGCAAAGGAAATGCACGTAAGTCCGGATGAAAGGTCAGATATGCCTATATCTACAGACAGACACGACCGTACCATGTATAGACTAAGGAATGTACAGATTCATACGTTCATGAGCTTCAGAGAAACATTATAATCCCTCATCAGGTGAAGAGTCATGAATAATGTATTTCTGACTTGCAGCGGATCATCACAACAGACACGTTAAAGTGAAAAGGAATTTGTATGAAATAAAAACATTTACAAGATTAAAGAATATTTGAACTAGTCTCGCTCCCTTGGAAAATATACGAGCGAGTTTTAAATGTTGCTGGGAGGAGAATTTAACTTCAAAAGTTTTTGGTATGTAGTTTATTGACAGCCATAACTGTAACAAACAAGACGCGGTTTCTGATTCTAAAATTTAATATGCGAACAAAATCCGGATTTGTTTTGGTCGGTTATACACTATGCTGCGAATTTTTCACAGCGGGTGAACACGTAGCTTAAAGGTTTGGGAATCACCCTCGTCAGGCTCAATATCGGCACACTTCTCTTGTCGAAAACAGTTTTTGTGAAAAATATATTTTTTATTTGGAGAGAAGCTTTCTGTTCTGACAAGGAGATGAAAAATAAAAAATACTGGTTTGTACTTGATAACTGAAGAACTTTCTCGGGATTCAGCGCCCTCGAGGCTTGGTCCCAGACCAGACCTCGTGGTGGATTAAGGCCTGATCAACCAGGCTGTTACTACGGGGCACATGCAGTTCGATGTACAAATCACAGCCCGGCTGATCAAGAGCTAAATTTAGGAACTTACTAATTTCCCTCTTAAATACATCTTGTTGGTAATCACCCGTATTTATAAATCTTGCCCAACAACACTGCAGCAGGCCAGTAGGCCTGCTGCAGTGTTCTTCCAAGTATGCGTCAGTAGGCTTGCTGAAGCTTTAATCCTTACTTATGTTCTTAAACACTGGCTGGCATCGCATGAGGGAGTTGCAACATACGAAGGTTTTTTCACAGATAGGCTGGAGGGAGGCTGTTAAAAAGTCTTGGGCCCCTTACTTTTTATTCCATTATCTCTTAGAGTATTCATGGCAAACTTGATTTTCACTGGGGGCATTTTGCTCCCTTCTACCGAGCCTCTTACTTTCGTAAACTCTAAGGTGTTAGAGCATAGACCATATATTGATTACCTATCTGTGGCATGCTAAGAGTACGTTGCATTTTATTTGGCATATGTCACGAACCCGTATAGGCTGCCTCCCCAACCAGGGAACTAGATGCTAATTGTCACAAGCGGTGCCCCCCACTTGTTATGCTACACCTACGTTCATCCCAGTCAGCCACTCGTGAATCAGCATTGGTAGACTTACCTCCAAGTCTGGTCGAAGATGGTTCTCACTGTGTCTCTTGCTTTCAAGTTGCCTTTCTGTACTAATATTCTGTAAATATTGTACATATATTTGGATGCTGTTATGGAGAAGGAAATTTATATAAGTATTTACTCATTGCTGTCTATTGCTCGTTCCTCATTTCTACTTTGGTTGGGAAGTATTTTTGTTGTATGTATTAAGGGAAAACTGGGTAGTAAACTCTCTCTTATCCTTATGATCATAAGTTAAATTTGATTAAATCTGGCTATAATTTTTTTTTTTAGTGAGAGAACACTTTGCTCCCGTTCGCAAGTATCTTGAACTTGCACTAACCCTTCTGTCTGTTGTCTTACTCTAAGGTTTGGCACGACATATACATATATATTCGTTCAACAAATCGGCCGTGTTCCACCGAAGCAGGGTGGCCCTAAAAGAAAAACAAAAGTTTCTGTTTTTAACTTTAGTAATGTATACAGAAGAAAGGGTTACTAGTCCCTCACTCCCGGCATTTTAGTCGCCTCTTACAACACGCATGGCTTACGGAGGAAGAAGTCTGTTCCTCTTCCCCATGGAGATAAGAGGAAATAAGCAAAAACAAGAACTAATAGGAAAATAGAAGAAAACCCAGAGGGGTGTGTATATATATATGATGGTACATCCAAGTGTAGTGTGACCTAAGTGTAAGTAGAAGTAGCAAGATGTACCTGAAATCTTGCATGTTTATGAGACAGAAAAAAAGTCACTAGCAATCCTACCATCATGTAAAACATTTACAGGCTTCTGTTTTACACTCACTTGGCAGGACGGAAGTACCTCCCTGGGTGATTACTGTTTACCAACCTACTACCTACATACACACGCACACAGCAGCCTTGTTTCAAAAAATTCCATGTATAGGTTACTAAGAACAGGTGAAAGAGGATTTCCCATTGCCACACCAAACTTCTGAGTGTAAAACTTATCATTAAATAAAAATTTTGCATCAACAATGCAAAGTTTAATAAGTTTAATGATAGGAACTGGCAATAGTAAATCATAATTAACGAGTTCTTCAAATAAGAAACTTAATAAATTATCAACAGGAACTTTCGTAAACAAGGAAGTAACATCAAAACTAACCATGTTAAAATCATTTAAGTCAGTCAATGAACTTAATTTATCAACTAAATCTATGTTGTTTTTAACATTAAAGTTAGAAATTTTGCCAACAATAGGGCTCAAAATGTCAACAAGCCATATGGATAATTTATATGAAACTGATCCTGTGGAGCTAATAATTGGTCTGACTGGATTCCCTGGTTTGTGTGTTTTTATTAGTCCATACATGTAAGGTAAAGATGGATTAGTGGAAGTAAATTGTTTGATAATTCATCTTTGCCTTTCAGTAGAAGTTTTATTGTTTTATTGAAATTGTTGTTAACGGTTTCTAGGGGATTTTTTCTAAGTTTAGAATAGGTTTCAGTATCATCTAAGTCAAAGGACACAAGTGCAACTAATGTGACATTTATTGTGGCAACGTTTCGCTCTCCAGGAGCTTTATCAAGCCATTACAAACAATACATGGACACAGAGGGTATATACCCTCTGTGTCCATGTATTGTTTGTAATGGCTTGATAAAGCTCCTGGAGAGCGAAACGTTGCCACAATAAATGTCACATTAGTTGCACTTGTGTCCTTTTACTTTACATATTGTCGGTAATTCTACCAACTTTATTACAATCATCTAAGTCATTCTAAGAGATTATTCATTTTTTCTTGGTAATCATTTTCTTTCATAATTACTATTGCAGTTATTTTATCTGCTTTAGCAAGGCGCAAATTTTTATTATTAAGTGTATCATAAGACTTAAAGAATCTTTGAGGGCAATTGGGAATGTTTTGTTTTAATATAGAGCTATATACCATTCCGTTACTAATATTAATTTCATCAGTGGATAAATCAGAAAATTTTTCAAAGTTACAAAAGGCTTTTGCAATTTCAACATTATTAAGTTTTTTTTAAAGTTGCAAAACTCAGGCCAAAACCTAGAGCAGCAGTTGTATTTTTATCTAAATATTTCATCTGATAAGTTAATTACAAAATTGTTATTAGCATGCTTTGTCCAATCACTATTTTCAATTAAAATGTCTAATTTTCTTTGTAGTTTGTTTTTATTATAGCACTGATCTCACATACTGTGTTTCCATTCTAATGGAATGGCCTGATTAAAAGAGTATTTTTTGATTCTCAATATTCTGAATAATTCCTTCTCCTGTATTTTAGTTATTCCAATATGTTTCTGAAGAATAATTCTCATAAAATCATCAAAAGGACGATCTCTCATGTCAAGGATGATATTGGCTAAAAGACACTTGGCCACAACTTGTTCATTTAAACAATTTTTTAAAAAACTAAGTCTTATTTTTAACTTGTGGGACTTGATCAGTGCAGAAGAAAACTGGGAAATAAAAGAAATATTAGGAAAGCTTATCGAGAACATTCTGAAGAGTCGTGTGGTATCCATTAATGCAATAAGATCACAGTAAACAGGTGATTTCAGAATATGCAAAACAACCACTGTGAAAGAATAGAGAAATTCCAAGCGCTTTCGTGACTACTCACATTATCAAGGAACAATAAAAGTAATGCGTCAAAGGAAAGCATATAAAGGGTCTAGACCACACCTCACTATCACATCCCACAATAAAGCAACACCTGATGCGCGACTCATAAGAAAGTGAACACTGCAGCAGGCACGTTGGCCCAACTAGACACGTCCATCACACAACTCACAAACAAACTATTCTACCCAAGAATTAAGAATTTCAAAATTTATTATTTGTGCAATGAATCATTAAATTCTTCCGAAATTCTATTAATTATAAATGGATCTAATTTATATAAAACAAAGGAATTATTCATATTATTGTCAAAACTGCTTTTTATGAAACAAGATTCAATTATATTCCTGTCGACCATGGACTTGCTTGATACAACTTTCTCAACTTTTTGAAAATCAATTGGATGGTTAAAATCTCTCACATGAATAAATAGAGCATTGGAGTCTTGTTCAGTTCTAATGCTATATTTATGTTGTTTTAAACTTAGTTCGAGACTTTTACCAGTTTGACCGTAATAAACATTATCGAAAATTTTACAAGGAATCTTATAGACACATCCGTCAGCATTTTGGGGGGAATTCTTTATCAGAAGTTTTTTTACTGTATCAAGATTTTTAAATACAACTTTGATATTAAAAGTCTTAAGAAGAGAAGGGATATCAACCAAGTTTTCATGGTAAGGGAGAACCAACATATTTTTAGTTGAATAAGGCTGGTTGTCCCTTTTTGGATTGTAAAAAGTATTTCTAGCAATTTTAAAAGATTTATCAATTACGTTTCTTGGGTATTTCAGACCATTAGCTATTTCATAAATTTTGGATATTTCCTCATCTATGTTGTGGGATGTGATAGTGAGGTGTGGTCTAGACCCTTTATATGCCTTCCTCTGACGCATTACTTTTATTGTTCCTTGATAATGTGAGTAGTCACGAAAGCGAATGGAATTTCATTATTCTTTCACAGTGTTTGTTTTGCATATTCTGAAATCACCTGTTTACTGTGGTCTTATTGCATATATATATATATATATATATATATATATATATATATATATATATATATATATATATATATATATATATATATATATATATATGTCGTGCCGAATAGGCAGAACTTGCGATCTTGGCTTAAATAGCAACGTTCATCTTGTCATATAGGACAAGTGAAAATTTGTGTATGCAATAATTTCGCCAAAATCATTCTTAACTTAGCGAAAAAAATATATTTGATTGTGTTTGTTTAGTATTAAATTATTGTAAAAGTATTTAAAATACATTGAGTTGGGTTAGGCTAAAATAAATTGCACTTGTTATAATAAGATTAGGTAAGTTTTCTAAGATTCTTTTGGTGCAAAATTAAAAATTTTTACATTAACATTAATGAAAAAAATATATCTTTAAACGTATAAGAGAAAATTTTAGAAATGACTTAATTTTAAGTGAGTTCTTGCTAATTGGCCAGTTTTAAGTTTACTGAGCATACCAGGAAAAATGTACGGTTGGGTTATTATTGAAAGAATTAGAGGTAAGACAGAATGTAGGATTGCAGATGAGCAAGGAGGTTTTAGAGTGGGCAGGGGATGTGTAGATCAAGTGTTTACATTGAAGCATATATGTGAACAGTATTTAGATAAAGGTAGGGAAGTTTTTATTGCATTTATGGATTTAGAAAAGGCATATGATAGAATGGATAGGGTAGCAATGTGGCAGATGTTGCAAGTATATGGAATAGGTTGTAAGTTACTAAATGCTGTAAAGAGTTTTTATGAGGATAGTGAGGCTCAGGTTAGGGTGTGTAGAAGAGAGGGAGACTACTTCCCAGTAAAAGTAGGTCGTAGACAGGGATGTGTAATGTCACCAATGTTGTTTAATATATTTATAGATGGGGTTGTAAAAGAAGTAAATGCTAGGGTGT
The DNA here is from genome assembly GCF_038502225.1 of Cherax quadricarinatus. Lineage (NCBI taxonomy): Eukaryota > Metazoa > Arthropoda > Malacostraca > Decapoda > Parastacidae > Cherax > Cherax quadricarinatus. The sequence continues at coordinate 17,462,598 of NC_091358.1, read as the reverse complement.
TCGGGAGAGTGGTGGGATTAAATTATGGGGAATCAAATACAAAATGGAAATTGACACAGTTACTTTTTGCTGATGATACTGTGCTTATGGGAGATTCTAAGGAAAAATTGCAAAGGTTAGTGGATGAGTTTGGGAGTGTGTGTAAAGGTAGAAAGTTGAAAGTGAACATAGAAAAGAGTAAGGTGATGAGGGTATCAAATGATTTAGATAAAGAAAAATTGGATATCAAATTGGGGAGGAGGAGTATGGAAGAAGTGAATGTTTTCAGATACTTGGGAGTTGATGTGTCGGCGGATGGATTTATGAAGGATGGGGTTAATCATAGAATTGATGAGGGAAAAAAGGTGAGTGGTGCATTGAGGTATATGTGGAGTCAAAAAACGTTATCTATGGAGGCAAAGAAGGGAATGTATGAAAGTATAGTAGTACCAATACTCTTATATGGGTGTGAAGCTTGGGTTGTGAATGCAGCAGCGAGGAGACGGTTGGAGGCAGTGGAGATGTTCTGTCTAAGGGCAATGTGTGGTGTAAATATTATGCAGAAAATTCGGAGTGTGGAAATTAGGAGAAGGTGTGGAGTTAATAAAAGTATTAGTCAGAGGGCTGAAGAGGGGTTGTTAAGGTAGTTTGGTCATTTAGAGAGAATGGATCAAAGTAGAATGACATGAAGAGCATTTAAATCTGTAGGAGAAGGAAGTCGGGGTAGGGGTCGTCCTCGAGAAGGTTGAAAGGAAGGGGTAAGGGAGGTTTTGTGGGCGAGGGGCTTGGACTTCCAGCAGGCGTGCATGAGCGTGTTCGATAGGAGTGAATGGAGACGAATGGTATTCGGGACCTGACGATCTGTTGGAGTGTGAGCAGAGTAATATTTAGTGAAGGGATTCAGGGAAACCGGTTATTTTATATAACCGGACTTGAGTCCTGGAAATGGGAAGTACAATGCCTGCACTCTAAAGGAGGGGTTTGGGATATTAACAGTTTGGAGGGCTATGTTGTGTATCTTTATACGTATATGCTTCTAAACTGTTGTGTTCTGAGCACCTCTGCAAAAACAGTGATTATGTGTGAGTGAGGTGAAAGTGTTGAATGATGAAAGTATTTTCTTTTTGGGGATTTTCTTTATTTTGGGTCACCCTGCCTCGGTGGGAGACGGCCGACTTGTTAATATATATATATATATATATATATATATATATATATATATATATATATATATATATATATATATATATATATATATATATATACCAAACTGCGACCAGCCGAAATTAGATTCTGCGACACATTCTTCCTAATCAAGAGACAGAACAACGTTCACATTGCCTTAACCAATTAACCAAAAATTCTTCAAACAGCCACAGGGGAAGCTGAATGATAGCTCTAGTCTTTTTGTTTTGTAATCAACACACATTCAGGAGCTTGCAATGTTGCAGAAATGAGTAGGAAGTACAGGTAGATTCGTTCAGCGAAACAGCTCTGTCTAGAATAAGGTAGATGGCGCCAGGCAAACCACTTCCCAGTGCCAGCAAAATGAAGGCAGAATATTAAAACAGTATAGAAAAGGCATATATTTAGACCATCAGCATTGAATAGTTAGTACTGGCCTAGCGACCACAACATTAGTGACTTGTCAGTTATCACTAACATGTCGTCAGACTCCATAACGTTTCATTATAAAGCTTTAATATTCTGACCCCAAAAACATCTGATATCTGTCAGTAAGAAATTTCCTCTAATCGCCAAAAAGAAAATGGGTCTCGTGTTTTGAGTTTTGAGACTGATCGCGGGTTCTATCCCCACCCGTGTTATTGTTTTTTAAGAAAATGGGTCTAGAACAAGAGGTAAAAGGGAAACGATTTTATATTCAAAGGCTAACCCACCTAACTCTTACGTAAGAGTTAGCCAGAGCAGCAGAACATGAATATCCCTCAATTCGTCAGTTTAGAACAGTATTTAAAACAGTCCAGTGAGTTCGGATAGGAATCCGGCTTCGCAGTATGTACAATGCCTTCTATTATAAAGGAATCAAGTTTAAATAAATTGAAACTATTATTATATAATGAACATTTATCATGCTTTATAACTGCTGGTTCTAAACTATTTCTTTCAGGCCAAGAGGAGCAAGGAACCATGGCTCTGGCCTCAGACCAACTTGCAGAGTTATTGAAAGTCCTGGTGTGCTTGAAAATCGCAGGCGATACCTCCCAGAACCTTCAACAGGTGATAATTCGAGGACCATCAACAAGTGATAAGCCCCAAAAACATCAACTGATGATGACCACCAGAAACATTAGCAGCTGACAGCTATCAAAACCATCAATAGCTGGTAGTCTCCAGAACCATCAACAACTGATAATCCCCAGAACCATCAACAGCTGATAACTACCAACAACTAATAACCACCATAACCACCAACAACAGATAACCACCAGAACCACCAACAGTTGATAACCACCAGAACCACCAACAACTGATAACCACCAGAACCACCAACAGATGATAACCACCAGAACCACCAACAGTTGATAACCACCAGAACCACCAACAACTGATAACCACCAGAACCACCAACAACTGATAACCACCAGAACCACCAACAACTGATAACCACCAGAACCATCAACAGCTGATAACCACCAGAACCATCAACATTTGATAACCACCAGAACCACCAACAGCTGATAACCGCCAGAACCACCAACAGCTGATAACCACCAGAACCTCCAACAGCTGATAACCAGAACCACCAACAGCTGATAACCACCAGAACCACCAACAGCTGATAACCACCAGAACCACCAACAGCTGATAATTACCAGAACCACCAACAGCTGATAACCACCAGAACCACCAACAGCTGATAACCACCAGAACCACCAACAGCTGATAACCACCAGAACCACCAACAGCTGATAATTACCAGAACCACCAACAGCTGATAACCGCCAGAACCACCAACAGCTGATAACCGCCAGAACCACCAACAGCTGATAACCGCCAGAACCACCAACAGCTGATAACCGCCAGAACCACCAACAGCTGATAACTACCAGAACCACCAACAGCTGATAACTACCAGAACCACCAACAGCTGATAACCGCCAGAACCACCAACAGCTGATAACCACCAGAACCACCAACAGCTGATAACCGCCAGAACCACCAACAGCTGATAACCGCCAGAACCACCAACAGCTGATAACCGCCAGAACCACCAACAGCTGATAACCGCCAGAACCACCAACAGCTGATAACTACCAGAACCACCAACAGCTGATAACCACCAGAACCACCAACAGCTGATAACCGCCAGAACCACCAACAGCTGATAACCGCCAGAACCACCAACAGCTGATAACCGCCAGAACCACCAACAGCTGATAACTACCTGAACCACCAACAGCTGATAACTACCAGAACCACCAACAGCTGATAACTACCAGAACCACCAACAGCTGATAACCACCAGAACCACCAACAGCTGATAACCACCAGGACCACCAAAAACTGATAACCACCAGAACCACCAACAGCTGATAACCACCAGAACCACCAAGAGCTGATAACCACCAGAACCACCAACAGCTGATAACCACCAGAACCACCAACAGCTGATAACCACCAGGACCACCAAAAACTGATAACCACCAGAACCACCAACAGCTGATAACCACCTGGACCACCAAAAACTGATAACCACCAGAACCACCAACAGCTGATAACCACCAGAACCAGACAACAGCTGATAACCACCAGAACCACCAACAGCTGATAACCACCAGAACCACCAACAGCTGATAACCACCAAAACCAGGCAACAGCTGATAACCACCAGAACCACCAACAGCTGATAACCACCAGAACCACCAACAGCTGATAACCACCAGAACCACCAACAGCTGATAACCACCAGAACCACCAACCGCTGATAACCACCAGAACCACCAACAGCTGATAACCACCAGAACCACCAACAGCTGATAACCACCAGAACCACCAACAGCTGATAACCACCAGAACCACCAACAGCTGATAACCACCAGAACCACCAACAGCTGATAACCACCAGAACCACCAACAGCTGATAACCACCAGAACCACCAACCGCTGATAACCACCAGAACCACCAACAGCTGATAACCACCAGAACCACCAACAGCTGATAACCACCAGAACCACCAACAGCTGATAACCACCAGAACCACCAACAGCTGATAACCACCAGAACCACCAACAGCTGATAACCACCAGAACCACCAAGAACTGATAACCACCAGAACCACCAACAGCTGATAACCACCAGAACCACCAACAGCTGATAACCACCAGAACCACCAACAGCTGATAACCACCAGAACCACCAACCGCTGATAACCACCAGAACCACCAACAGCTGATAACCACCAGAACCACCAACAGCTGATAACCACCAGAACCACCAACAGCTGATAACCACCAGAACCACCAACAGCTGATAACCACCAGAACCACCAACAGCTGATAACCACCAGAACCACCAACAGCTGATAACCACCAGAACCACCAAGAACTGATAACCACCAGAACCACCAACAGCTGATAACCACCAGAACCACCAACAGCTGATAACCACCAGAACCACCAACAGCTGATAACCACCAGAACCAACCACCAACAGCTGATAACTACCAGAACCACCAACAGCTGATAACTACCAGAACCACCAACAGCTGATAACCACCAGAAATACCAACAGCTGATAACCACCAGAATCACCAACAGCTGATAACCACCAGAACCACCAACAGCTGATAACCACCAGAACCACCAACAGCTGATAACCACCAGAACCACCAACAGCTGATAACCACCTGAACCACCAACAGCTGATAACCACCAGAACCACCAACAGCTGATAACCACCAGAACCACCAACAGCTGATAACCACCAGAACCACCAACAGCTGATAACCACCAGAACCACCAACAGCTGATAACCACCAGAACCACCAACAGCTGATAACCACCAGAACCACCAACAGCTGATAACCACCAGAACCACCAACAGCTGATAACCACCAGAACCACCAACAGCTGATAACCACCAGAACCACCAACAGCTGATAACCACCAGAACCACCAACAGCTGATAACCACCAGAACAATCAACAGCTGATAACCACCAGAACCACCAACAGCTGATAACCACCAGAACCACCAACAGCTGATAACCACCAGAACCACCAACAGCTGATAACCACCAGAACCACCAACAGCTGATAACCACCAGAACCACCAACAGCTGATAACCACCAGAACCACCAACAGCTGATAACCACCAGAACCACCAACAGCTGATAACCACCAGAACCACCAACAGCTGATAACCACCAGAACCACCAACAGCTGATAACCACCAGAACCACCAACAGCTGATAACCACCAGAACCACCAACAGCTGATAACCACCAGAACCACCAACAGCTGATAACCACCAGAACCACCAACAGCTGATAACCACCAGAACCACCAACAGCTGATAACCACCAGAACCACCAACAGCTGATAACCACCAGAACCACCAACAGCTGATAACCACCAGAACCACCAAGAGCTGATAACCACCAGAACCACCAACAGCTGATAACCACCAGAACCACCAACAGCTGATAACCACCAGAACCACCAACAGCTGATAACCACCAGAACCACCAAGAACTGATAACCACCAGAACCACCAACAGCTGATAACCACCAGAACCACCAACAGCTGATAACCACCAGAACCACCAAGAACTGATAACCACCAGAACCACCAACAGCTGATAACCACCAGAACCACCAACAGCTGATAACCACCAGAACCACCAACAGCTGATAACCACCAGAACCACCAACAGCTGATAACCACCAGAACCACCAACAGCTGATAACCACCAGAATCACCAACAGCTGATAACCACCAGAACCACCAACACCTGATAACCACCAGAACCACCAACAGCTGATAACCACCAGAACCACCAACAGCTGATAACCACCAGAACCACCAACAGCTGATAACCACCAGAACCACCAACAGCTGATAACCACCAGAACCACCAAGAACTGATAACCACCAGAACCACCAACAGCTGATAACCACCAGAACCACCAACAGCTGATAACCACTAGAACCACCAAGAACTGATAACCACCAGAACCACCAACAGCTGATAACCACCAGAACCACCAACAGCTGATAACCACAAGAATCACGAACAGCTGATAACCACCAGAACCACCAACAGCTGATAACCACCAGGACAACCAAGAGCTGATTACCACCAGAACCACCAACAGCTGATAACCACCAGAACCACCAACAGCTGATAACCACCAGAACCACCAAGTGCTGATAACCACCAGAACCACCAAGAGCTGATAACCACCAGGACCACCAAGAGCTGATAACCACCAGGACCACCAACAGCTGATAACCACCAGAAACACCAACAGCTGATAACCACCAGAACCACCAACAGCTGATAACCACCAGAACCACCAACAGCTGATAACCACCAGAACCACCAACAGCTGATAACCACCAGAACCACCAACAGCTGATAACCACCAGAACCACCAACAGCTGCTAACCACCAGAACCACCAACAGCTGATAACCACCAGAACCACCAACAGCTGATAACCACCAGAACCACCAACAGCTGATAACCACCAGAACCACCAACAGCTGATAACCACCAGAACCACCAACAGCTGATAACCACCAGAACCACCAAGAACTGATAACCACCAGAACCACCAACAGTTGATAACCACCAGAACCACCAACAGCTGATAACCACCAGAACCACCAACAGCTGATAACCACCAGAACCACCAACAGCTGATAACAACCAGAACCACCAACAGCTGATAACCACCAGAACCACCAACAGCTGATAACCACCAGAACCACCAACAGCTGATAACCACCAGAACCACCAACAGCTGATAACCACCAGAACCACCAAGAACTGATAACCACCAGAACCACAAACAGCTGATAACCACCAGAACCACCAAGAACTGATAACCACCAGAACCACCAACAGCTGATAACCACCAGAACCACCAACAGCTGCTAACCACCAGAACCACCAACAGCTGCTAACCACCAGAACCACCAACAGCTGATAACCACCAGAACCACCAACAGCTGATAACCACCAGAACCACCAACAGCTGATAACCACCAGAACCACCAACAGCTGATAACCACCAGAACCACAAACAGCTGATAACCACCAGAACCACCAACAGCTGATAACCACCAGAACCACCAAGAACTGATAACCACCAGAACCACCAACAGCTGATAACCACCAGAACCACCAACAGCTGCTAACCACCAGAACCACCAACAGCTGCTAACCACCAGAACCACCAACAGCTGATAACCACCAGAACCACCAACAGCTGATAACCACCAGAACCACCAACAGCTGATAACCACCAGAACCACCAACAGCTGATAACCACCAGAACCACCAACAGCTGATAACCACCAGAACCACAAACAGCTGATAACCACCAGAACCACCAACAGCTGATAACCACCAGAACCACCAAGAACTGATAACCACCAGAACCACCAACAGCTGATAACCACCAGAACCACCAACAGCTGCTAACCACCAGAACCACCAACAGCTGCTAACCACCAGAACCACCAACAGCTGATAACCACCAGAACCACCAACAGCTGATAACCACCAGAACCACCAACAGCTGATAACCACCAGAACCACCAACAGCTGATAACCACCAGAACCACCAACAGCTGATAACCACCAGAACCACCAACAGCTGATAACCACCAGAACCACCAACAGCTGATAACCACCAGAACCACCAACAGCTGATAACCACCAGAACCACCAAGAACTGATAACCACCAGAACCACCAACAGCTGATAACCACCAGAACCACCAACAGCTGCTAACCACCAGAACCACCAACAGCTGCTAACCACCAGAACCACCAACAGCTGATAACCACAAGAACCACAAACAGCTGATAACCACCAGAACCAGACAACCGTAATGATTCACTGCTCATACTCAGCAAATTTTGCATGTCATAAACATTTTTAGCTTGACGCTACAAGCCTCTGGCAACAATAAAGAACAGATAAAAAGCAATACAATCCATTTTACTGCTGCAAAACATTTTACTGAAAGTTAAGCTTCTTATTTCACGCTTTGTGTAGTCTTTGTATATAGTGAACGTCTCTGTGTACACATTGTACGTAATGGTGTACACACTGTGCGTCATGATGAACACAATGCGTTTTACAGTGTACACAAATGTTACGCCATTTGGGTGTGCACATATATGTCATGTCGGTGAAAGCATGTACGTGTATATGTGAGTATGTACGCCAAGTGGGTGTGTACATGATGTAGGCCACGATAATGTACA